>NC_056731.1:614397490-614652490 GCF_019279795.1 Protopterus annectens | reverse complement strand
AGAGGAAAAGCAAGATGAGAGGTAGCTAGGGATGTGCAAGACGAGTGTAGGAAATTACCATAGCTCTGCATTTCTTCAACAGCAACAGCTGATATGACTGTGGGCAATTTGGAATTTAGAGCCTCACAACCCAAAGGGAGAGGTGTGGGTGACATACAAAAATGATAATTAGTTGGGTAGATTGAATAAGGAGACCATGTCTCTGGGTGAAATGCAGAGCTATGTATGGGACACAATTTTTTGGGACAATTGCCCTTTTTTTTAAGGTGGGAGTGGGATTTTAGGGAAGGAGTGTAGGTAAGTGTGTGTAGAAACGTTTGGGGAGAGGTTGCATTTGCAGACAGACAAGACACACAAGACAGCAGACAGGGGTGGTGTGTGACACATGGGGGGACACCTTGTATGGGGAGGGTGGTTGGGAATCCAATGCCCATGAGCCCCCTAGATGGTAGTAGTGGAACTGATATCCCCATCCATTGGCAGTCACCACTACTCCTTCACGTCCCAGAAGGTGTCTGTGCTGGGTACTGAGCTGGAGAAGCCAGCTGCCCCTCAAGCTGTGCCAGTCTGCCCTCCACCTGGCACAGTCATTCACCCAGCTCCAACTGGAAGACACTGAGCACCATGCCATAGACCTCTTGCTGGGTGACAAGATCCTCACCATGCCTGTGTGCAGGGGAGGACAAGCCCCATACCATGCAGCAGTTCCCCCGAGGATGGTGCAGGACCAGCAGATGAGGGAGGTCTGGGTTGAGTCCCAGATGTGCTGGGGCCTGGTGCCTCTGTCAGGTGGGGTGGGAGAGGTGGATCCACTGGGATCAGCATTCCCAAAAGTGCTATGGAGTGAGAATTAACAAGGTGTATTGGTTAGTCATGAACAAAACATTTCAACTTTAGTTGAAACAGCATGCATGGGTGCTCCAATTGACCCAGAACAATGGAATTGTAACAGTGGCATGGCAGACAGAACACATGCAGAAATGGAATGGCAATCAGGATTGCAACAGCATGCTGGTTATATATATGGCAACAGGCCAACAACAATGGTTATTCAACAAGGTATGTTAGTATGCACACAGTTTCAAATATAATAACTAAAATGAAACAAAGGTCCAAACAGTAAGTTCTGGTAACAACATACCCATATTACATTTTGTGCAATTATTGGAGCAGATTGGACAAATCTGCAAATGCAACCTCTCCTACCAAACGTTCCTACCCACACAAGTGGGGTACCTCAGGGTTCAGTCCTGGGACCTTTGGCATCTACTTCTCTGAAGTACAGGCCAACACTAAGGGGCTCTGGCTAACAAAGTTCGCAGATGACTGTAAACTGGGAGTCATTATTGAATACAAAAATGATGTGGATACTCTACAAAAGGGCCTTACAGAAACAGATGCTTGATGCCAGAGCCATGGGCTCAAGCTCAGTGCCAAGAAATGTATAGTTATCCCCTTTGGGAAAAAACATGTACCCATGAATTGCCACATAGGTGGCAGCACACTAAACACCGAAAGTGTGATAAGAGACTTAGGGACACAGGTGGACAGTGGTCTCACCTTCAATAACCACATCGACACAACAGTCAGAAAATCATTCTATGTGGCACACCTCATCAATAAGGGCTTTTCATCCAGAAAAAAGGAGGTCATTGTCCCGCTGTACTCATCCCTCATTAGACCCATTATAGAATACAATGCCCCATTTGGTATGTACCTCTTAAGACAGCTGCAACAACTGGAAAGGCCGCAGAAGTACCTCACTAAAAGAATCACAGACCTAAAGCAGATGCCCTATGCTGACTGCCTTAAAAAACTCCAGCTATACTCTGTCACATATTGTCTACTCCGAGGCGATCTCTGCTTAACATACAAGGCCATGCCAAACCCAGAGCTGTTGGACATGCCACACTTAAAGAAATCCCAATCCCTCAGAGCCGCACGCTCCAGGGATCTAAACCTTGTCATCACAATAAACAAAACATGCTGGAAGGATAGGTTCCTGACCCAGAGACTCCCCAGACTCTGGAATAGACTGCCCATACATGTCAAGCAGAGCACCTCTTTGGCCCTCTTCAAAAGGAACCTTGATGATTGGATGGGAGAAAGGAAATTCACCCTGGGGATCATGCCAGTCACCCTGCTAGACAGGGGTCCAGGGAAGTAAATATTGTGGGAAGAAATAGTCAGGGAATTGTTATGGCTATTCTTGTATAGACCCTAGGGCAGATAGCCTAGTACTAACCTCTGAACCTATGAACCTTTGAACCAGATGAGTGATGGGGGAAGAGAAAATGATTCCATTAACAACTCCATTCAGTGATACTTCTCAATACACTACTGTCCAATACTCTACAGTTCTGCCCTCCCTTATACTCTACCTGGGCCATGGAGCTACTACAGCACATACACACCTGTACATATGTGCACCTGGAGTACTATGGGGCAAGGTATGACAACTCTACATACATAGTAGTGGAACAATAGGTCTAATAAAAAATAATTTATGGCTGTATGTAGATATGTTACCAAAGCAAGTAAGTCAGAATGAAGTGCAGAGGAGTCATTACTGGGCACATTGCAAGTGCTGTGAATCACACTTTTGGCTAACATCAGAAAATGAAACAATACTAATTTCATAAACTTTAATCATACCCTGACTTAGGAATAGTGTCCATTCCTGTCATGGTATTATAAACCTAAAATATTTGGAGAAATTAAACCTAGCAATACAGTGTGCTGATTAATTCCAAATGCTGGGAGCATCTTATTTTGTATTTTATTTTATTGTATTAAATTTATTAACTGGGGTAGAGCACTAATCAGTTCTGAACAATTTCTGTCTCTGCACAGGGCCAGTAGTATGGGCACTCATACAGAGTATTTAATTTTACAAAAAACTTGAAGTGTCAATGAATAAAATGTCGGTTAGATCTCTGTCCCCCAGTACCTCAGGCAAAGGGCTATATTATATAATTCACACATGGTGTTTGCTTTCACTCCGCTCTGGTACATGGGAGCCACATGTGTTTCCCCACATGCTTAAGTATGGCATCAAAAAACTGATGGTGTATTCTCAAGGCAGATACCTGAGATACTCATGCTGTGTCCTCATTAGGTCACTGAATGGTCCCTGTAACTACAACACTTATGGCCGCACATCCCTTGGTATTAACTGGACAGGTACTCCACAACACCTACAGGACTGCAGCAAAGCTGACACAGGTCCACAATGGCTTTTATGGTCTCCATATCCACATGATACTGATCCATAATGTCGGTGTTGTGGAGTCCATGAAATGCCAAGGCACTTTCAGGGATGATGATCCACACAATCATGGCTTTTAGCAGCAATAAGAGCTTGTTGCAGATATATATTTACTAATACTGTGGCAACCCCCAAACATTATTTACAATTCCTTTAGCATGAGGAGGGAGATTCATTAGTGTTTATTTTCACAGCATGCATAGCTCTTCATTGCAGCATGTGCAGACTTTGAATCACTACAACATCTTGTTCTCTCTCATGTGCATACATTCTACCATGAAGCAGCGGACTTGCTTTTCAGCAGGCATTACTTGTATATTAATACCCTGCTGGAGAATGTTTGTTCTTCAGTCAGGGTGCTGATGTACAGTTTGCCCATTCTCTAAAGTAGAATTAAAACCCATTCAACCCTGCTTGAAATGTGGAGTAAGATATATTTAATGACTAAGAAACTGCTTTTCATGGTAAATAATGGGTGTTCATCAAATTTAAGATGGCAATACCAATACCAGGATCCCTTATCTTGTATATGCTAGTTAAGATTGTGTTATTTAAAGCATAAGAGTAACCTTTATATCAAAGTGTGAATCTCTGGATTTATCTACATTAAATCCCATATGTTTAAGATTAGGTCAGTAATATAAATTGTCCTTAAGTTTCTGCAGTTTTACATCGTCACTCAAATTACTCACTTTTCTACCTTGGTGTCATCAAAAAACTTACTAATACAAAATCTTGGTCTGATCAGGGAAATCAGACAGAAATATTGTAAACAGGAACAAGCCAGTGACTGATCCCTGAGGAACCTCAACAACCCTACAGGAAGATAGGACATCACCAGTTTTAACTCTATAAGATCTTCCATGCAACCAGTTGACAGCTCATCTAATGATGTAATTACTAATGTTTAATTCATACATATTAGTTAGTATTTTAGGATGGGGAACTGAGCTGAAAGCCTTAGCTAATTTATTTATTTATTTAACATTTGTCTGATTGTCCTATTCAGAACAAAGCTACTTTTCAGCAGAAACCCAGGGAGAAATGGTCCAGAAGCATGTCTTAGAAACATGGGAGGAGCACCCGGAGGAAACCCACACAAACACAGGGAGGACATGCAGACTCTACTCAGAAGGCACTCTAGCCGAGAATCGAACAAGAGAACCTCTTGCTGTGAGGTGACAACACTACCGCTGCACCATTGCACTGTCCAATAACAGCTAAGTTTAAGTAAACCACATCCGATAACCATGGTCAATTATTTTCCATTAATTCTAGCAGAAACCTAGTAGATTAGTTGAGCATGACCCTTCAGTAAAACCATGTTGATATATATCTTCTCCTTGTCTGGTAGATCATGGAACTATATAAAATATATAGACTAACTGCTTTGGGAATCAGCTGAGGTGTGCAGTAACCTCTAGACAGGAAAAGATGGATTACAGACTCCATCCCATGTCAAGGCTAGCCATCGAAGAGTGTAAAAGTTGGCTTCAGCTGATTTGGTCATATTGACTAATGGCGCCAAACTAGGCATGGGCATTTGCAGCTGATAAGAGGGTTGAAAACCTGGCCTACACTGACCTATGCTAGGGGCCAAGGCTAACAGTAGGAGAGGGCCTATGTGTCCCCAGTGTGCACCTGCCATAAAGCCCAGCAGCACTGGGTCAATAAGCTTCCGGGTGGCAGGTGTCCAATTGCCCAGCTTGGGTTACCTGGATAGCTCTGTTGAGCAAAATCTGGATGTAAAATCAGTCAATCTGCCAAACATGAACTAAAGAATGTTACACTCAGTATAGGTTTGGTAACTGGATACAGCTTAAAAGTGGATGACATTATGGTAAAGAGGAGGCTGGATATCCTATGTATCCTGGAGACATGATGGAAGGGCAGTGCAGCAAAACCATTTGGCTTAGGATCCAGGGTGTACTACTTGGGTGAAGACGGAATAGAAATGGTGTTGGAATTTTGAAGAAGAAGCTTCAGAAGAGAGTAAGAGAAGTCATCAGTACTAGTGACAGACTCATGGCAATCAGACTCCAGTATAAGGATATAGCAGTATTCGGCCTATGTGCCACAGCACGGTAGTGAAGGTAAGTAAAAGAGTGCAGTCAGGCAGCAGTTGTAGGACATACTAGTTAAAGCAGAATAATATGAATTGGTGTTGATAATGGGGGCCCTGAACACACATGTTGGGACAGACAGAAAAAACAGACAATATGAGAGCTGCCTGTATCCACATGGGTGGGGCAACAGGAATAAAGAAAAAGTAAGGAGAGCCCATTCTAAACTTTTGTCTGGCAAATGGCTTTATTGGCACTAGCACATGGTTCAGCCAACATGCACCTCAGGTAGACTTCCCCCAAGTAAGGAAAAAGAAAAAAGGATAAAGGAAAAGGCATTGGGTTAGAATCAGCAATTGCAAAGCCATTCCCTGTGAAACAGGTGGCCCACAGTGTGAACCACTGGTTGCCCCAAACAGCTGCAGGCAGTGGGCAGAGAAGGTTCTAAAGTCAGCAGAGATTAGGCTGAAGATGTGGAAGTTGACTGGAAAAAAACACAAGAAATCAAAGAAATAATTAGGGCTGTAGCACCTCAGGAAGGAACAGAAATACATGGAGTTGAAGAAGAATGGCAGTGTCTCGAAACACCACATGTGAGGACTATAGAACACATATTCAGCTGAGCCAGGTATGGAAATAAGGTACACAAGGAAAGCTGATGGTAGTAGAATGCAAAGGTCCAGGAAGTCATTAAAAGAAAGGATTGCAGGAAAAAGTTGGAAATTGAAAAGAAGAACCAGGCTAGGATGGAATACTGGTTGGCTAATAAACAGGCTAAGAGAGTATTAGTATTAGCAAAGAACAAGGCATCAGAGACACCCTACACACTTCTGTAAGTGACTCAGCAGATGGCATAAAGGAACTCTATCAGGTTGCAGGCAAAGACACAATGATGATGATTGTCAGATACCCTTCATAAGACATGCCAGCAACAACCTGCTCAGGAATCCATAGGACATCAAAGACAGATGGAAGGAGTACTTCTGAATTAAGAAAACCAAACAGAAGCTGTACTGCCTCAGACACAGCTTACAATGAAAGAAGAAGAGGAGCCCACCCTATAAGAAGTAAGAACAGAGCTTAGGAAAATAGTCAGGGAAAGCAGCAGTCTCAGATGAGGTCACAGCAGATATTATCAAGATGAATTAGCAGAGAAATGGTTCCTGAGGAGCCTCATAGGAATATGAAAAGAAAGGCATATCCTCATACTTCTCAACCTCGTACAGCAAGAAATCTGGACAAAGCCAGAAATAAAAGTAGGACAGAGGCTCAAAAATAGGGACAATTTTTAAATATTGCTATTATAATCTTAGAAAATTGATAAAATAGCAGGTTTTGCATTAGCATACATTTTTCTGAAGGGCATGAAGTCTGAAACTCAAATGTCTGTCATTATTTTCTAACTTTAGTCTTTAACGATTTGCCACTAATTTGCCAGAAAAACATAATTTTATGAAAAATGGACCAAGAATGTATGAGGCAAAAATCTGAACATTCTGTGAAAATCTGTACACTTGAGAGGTATGCCCAGATATCCCAGAAGACTGGAGTTAAGCATTCTAGTGCCGGTGTACAAGAACAAAGGGGACATTCACAACTGTAGGCAGTACAGTAGTATAAAGCTCCTGTCACATTGCATGAAAGTTCTGGTGACTGATAAAAAATATGCAGAGTAGTAGAAAGTAAGATGGGAGATAAACAGTTCTGTTTCAGATCAGGATGCAGTACAACTGACCCAGTGTTTGCAGGGAGACAGATAGTTGAGAAAAAGTTGAAGATGAGGAAAGAATCCAGCTCTGAATTCCTAAACTTAGAAAAGCATAAGACAAGGTTCCAAGAAAGATGGTTTGGTCAGAACTATGACAGTTTCAAATCCCAGATACATTGTTAGAATCAGTGCAGACTATGTACAAGTACCCAGTGATGCAAGTACAAACAGTCTCATAGACAGGTTCCCAATGAGAATGGGTGTGCATCAAGGTTCAGGGTTCAGCTCTGCGTTCACTGTTGTTCATACTGGTGATGGACTACATTAGCAAACAAGTCTGAGGGAACAAATCAACAAAGTTGTAGGCAGATGATGTGGCATTACAGGCAGACTCTGAGCAAGAACTTCAGCAAATGATAGGGGAATGCAATACAAAAACTGAAGGCACATCAAAGTCAAAGTCAAAAGTCAAAGTAAACTTTGTTGTCACTTCGATTCACACAAGTGCAAACCAAGCGAAATTATGTTTCTTCTGACTCAGTGTACATACAATACATAGACTACATTTAACATGACAATAATACACAAAATTCTATAGACACAGACGACAAACACAACAATAATAAATACTTGCATTATTGCACTGATTTAACAGATTGTCACTCATTACTAGGCTATTAGCTTATTTTCACTGGAAAAATTGCCCTTAAGTGATTGATTTAAGGCCTACATTTATATTATACACTAAGACAGTTCAGTTTGATTACTGCTGACTTTGCTGTCTGGGTGCGGGTAAGACCTTGTTACGGGTCCACTATGCAATCCCAAAATACTGAAATCCCAGATTCCAGTATTTCGAAATTACATAGTCGAAAACTCAACTACAGCACACATTTCCAAACCGCTTAACCGCAAAATTCAAAATCCCGAACGTACTCTACACATACAGCACATGCATACACATACACACAACTCCCCCCCACAATCAAATAATACTACACTACAGATAAGCAGGGGGACAAGCCCCTCTGTCCCCCTCACACCCCCCTACTTATATATTTGAACTCCGAGATCGCATAGATACACAAAGGAAACTCACACTCACACATTTTACAGTCCCTCAAACACACACACATCACAGTCAAAAGACACACTTACATGTACTAAAGCCCCTAACCAACACACTTAGACATGCATACTTACCTAAACTTCCACCCATCCATCCACACACCGCACCAGCAGAACTGGAAATTCAACATATCCATGCTTCGGGATTTTGAATTTCGCGGTTTTGCCAGTTTCAGAATTTTGAGTTTTCGGCTATATAATTTCAAAATACTGAAATTTGGGATTTCAATATTTTGGGATTATATAGTAGACCCCTTGTTACATATTGCACTATGGAGACTTTTCAGTATTGTTGGATTACTGGCTTAATGTCCAGTGTGAAGGGTACTATTCCTAGAGTTCAGTAACCTGATGGCTAGTGGAAAGAAGCTGTTTCTGAATCTCGTGGTTTTGCAACATATGCACTGAAATGAGTATAGATAAGACAGTTATAATAATAGCAAATGGGGAAAATCAGAAGAAGCTGAGCATTGAAATAGAAGGGAAAAGAGAGAAACAGGTTAAGAGCTTCAAGTATCTTGGGGGTGGTTGAGGAGAAGGGAAGTCTGAATGATCTAGGTGAACAACAGAATCTGAGGGATTGCAGCCAACTGGCACAGAGTGTCAGGGGTAGTGTGTGACAAGGATGTCAAGGAATCTGAAAAGTAAGGTGTACAAAACAGTGGTGTGACTAGACTACTGTATGGTACAGAAACCTAAGCAGTGAAGGCAGAGCAGTTGAGGAAGCTAGTGGTTATGGAGATGAAGTGTCTGAGATGGGTGGCAGGATGTATACTGTGGAGCAGATGAAGAAATGAAAACATCGTAGCAAAAGCCCAAGTAGCTTCAATTGCAGAGGGGGTAAAAAGAACAGATTTTGGTGGTTCAAGTGCATGTGCAGGAAAGCAGAAGACAATCAGGTGAAGAAGATTTTGGCACAGACAGGAAGAAGGCAAGAGGAAATAAGGGTGTCCAACAAAGAGGTGCACGGATTGTCTGAAAAGTTCTTTGACATTCAAGTATGACTGATAAAGGAGGTCAGAGAATGGCAGTGAAATGAGAGAGATGGGGCAGTTGACACAATGCCCCGACCACATGTAGAAAGTGGGAATAAGTGTGTGTGTGTGTGTGTGTGGGGGGGGGGGTGATGATGATATTTAGCACTGCATGGCAAGAGCTCACAGATTTCCCTATAACACGTTAGAATTATAGGGTGATAGTTGTCCATTGATGTACTAACAGCTACCTTTTGGAATAAGGATTACTGTATCTACCTTCTAAACATATGGGGACACACCCTATGCTGAGTGTTTTTTGACATAGGAAGGTTGGACATGGTGCTAAATTATCAGCAGTCTTAGTCAGAAAGCAGCCATCTGGACCTAAAGAGTTTGATTGATTATATTGAGAGCTTGGAGAGTCACTTTTTACATCTGTGGACACAGTTCTAAGCATGTGATAAAAGCCTCAGAACTCTTTGCTTATGATATACAGGATAATGTTGTAAATATTTGTAAAAATATATCAACATGTTTATTTGGGTCTTTTGTAACAATATATCATCCAAAACAAGGCTGTGACTTGACTGGATGACCTTCTTATATCCCCTCACGTCTGAATAATGTTTTTTATTAGCTACTGAATGCACAACCAGGTTAAGCTCTTACCTGCTCCTGAAATTCCACATTAATCGTCTGAAGGCTGTTCTCACCAGCTAATAACATAATTTATTTAGATTACTAGGACTTCTTTTAAAATTAATTCATAACTGGATTTTTCTGTCTGTCTCTCGCTCTCTCTCTTTCTTTCCTTTTCTGACTTTCTGGTCCTTCAGGGCTAAGCAGATTTTATATGTTTAGACATCTTTCCACAAGGTACTCACTTGTCAGTCATATTGTTAACATAATCATAAAAGATGCCCCAGCAATCAAATGTATACTTATCTTTCATAACTTCCTCCCAGTACCATGCCTTCAAATCTCACATTAAAGATGTTTGATAAGCTTGATAGATTTTTTTAATTGAAGGATTAACCACATGGGCTCCCTCAAGTATTTTAGTTTATACTCAAGTCACACATAGATGGTCCAAGCCATATAGTTGTGGTTCTGTGACACAACCCTTAGATGAAATGTTGTCCTTAACCCAGACTTCATCTAGAATGTTATCCTTTTTAGCTGGGATGGAAACAAACTGTGAGTAGCCATATTTGCTCCCCTGTGCCACCTTACTAAGGCGTGCTAAACCTTACCTTAACAATAACAATAACCCGAACACTGGCCCTGCCCCTAACCCACCACCTTACCTTAGAAAAAAACATTTTCATAACATTGCTACTACACATGACCATACAGTACATGCAATGACATACACACACACACACACACACACACACACACACACACACACACACACACACACACACACACACACACACACACACACACACCATTAAATCTATCACCTAATTTATCCCTTACTCTAACCCTAACCAGTAAACACTCTCATACACATACCCTGAAGTTTCAGCATTAGTATCTTAACCTACATTTATCTTACCTTCATGTAATCAGTCTTCCTACTTCAACATCTGATGAAAGGAACACAGTATAATTTCAAGTAATTCACTCTGTCAGTGCATGAGCACATGCTTTGGCACTGAACACTGACATTTATTTTTTTGCCATCCAGAGGTACTTTGCTTTGTCCTCAAATGTAGAACAGAGGAAGGAGGATAACTTCTTGCATACCTGCTTACCTGTAAATGTGGATAATATTTTTAGTGGGCGCTCTGTATGGAAAGATCTGCGCCTTGGGAAAAATGAATTATTACCTCAAAAGATGCACCACATGTTCAAAGACATCGTACTAGGTGTTCACGGACATCTAGATATCTTGATAACTGGTTGCTGACAAAAGGCTACCTTAAGAAGACAGCACTCAATATGCCTTGCGGGATATTTTTTTCCTCCGCATATCCATAAACGTGTGTAGACAACTACATCTGCATTTGCTTCTTTTCCACATTACAAGAAAATGCAAATGACATGGAGGAGATTACCATACAAAATTTTGTAATGAAAACTTCAACAGCATTCATAATCATCGTTTAATTCTTAAAATATATTTATTCAACAAAAGAAAAAAATAATGCTTGTCATTTAAATAGTAAATTAGTTTGAAATAAAAAAATAAGGGGATTACATAGTATAGTGAGGTAATGCTCAATAAAAGCATCAAGGCTGAGTCAATAACTGTTTCATAAATTATACAATGTCACATTTACCTAGGAAGATCTACAGAACAGCCAGAGAGAACAAACTTCTCAGACAAGCGTAATAAATATGTCAATACACTAATTTCTTTCACATGAAATAAATCAAACGCTCATTAATCTGCTGGCAGCTTCCAGTCATTGGTCCAATCTGCTGTCCTTTTGTGTACACGTAAGTGTGTTTGCATATTTTAAATGCATTATGCTTTAATGTTTTCATGAAACAAGTTTTCATTTTTGAACTATTCAGGGTGATCGGGTCACAGTCTCTGCTAGTACAGAAATATAATGGAGATGTAGCATAAAAACAGCACCAAGTCCAAGATTGTTGTATCTTGGAGCATTCCATTTGTTTCCCAGGAGAGGTGATCTCTGATACTAAGATATATGTATATGTATATATATATATATATATATATATATATATATATATATATATATATATATATATTAGTAGCAGGAGATGGGGCTATAGCTCCCTGAATAGGGAGCACTGTTTTTTCATAATTCCAAAACTTGCAGCTGTGTGTTGTGATTACAATGGGAAAACTACACAAAGTTTTGTAGCCATGGCTGTGTTATGTGCCTGTTTCTTGTGTGCTATATAATAATGCTACACATAAGCTATGATTAACACATTACTGTAATGTTCTGAATAAAGAGAATTCTATTTAGTGCATTATAGCTTGCTGAGTATATGTTGCCTGGTAAAACTGAAATTACCAAGAGAATAGAAGTAGTTAAGTAAATATTTATACTGAGCAGAGTAATAATAATAATAATAATAATAATAATAATAATAATGATGTACTGCTCAATACTGAGTCTATCAACCAGCTTCAGTTTAAAATGTTCATATATATTAGCTGTCATTCGTTAGACAGGGACTATACATTCAAGAACTGGCAGGTTTCATCAGGTAAACAGATGTGTCTGATTTCAATACATATCTTTGTAAGTTTGATTCCCATGCATAATATGAAGCTGCACAGGAGGTGTGTGATGTAAAATGAGGCTGAAGGTGTTTGAAGTATGGAGATAAAAATAGCTTATTCTTGTTTAGCATTGTGAATAAGGTGCTGGAGTGGGGAAAATGAGGCAATATGATGTGTCTGGATGTCCTTTTAGTAATATCTTCATTTATATAAAGAGGTAATGCTTAAGTTCTTGAATAATCGCTAATTATAATGTTTCTCTTTTTGGCTTTTCCCGGTTAGGGGTCGCCACAGCTGAACTCCGGTCCACTAATGATTGGCATGAGATTTTTTTATGGTGCCGAGTTGTCAGCCCGACGCCCAACCTTCAACGAAGGCACGCCCATTCACGCATGTCTTTCAGAGGCCACTTGACTGCGAGGAGGACATGCAGACTCTACACAGAAGGCACTCCAGCCGTGAATTGAACAGGAGAACCTCTTGCTGTGAGGCAACAATGCTACTGCTGTACCATGGCGTCTTCCAATAATTGCTTATTGTAATACTTTGCTTATTTTTAGCTAGAGTCATAAAGAAGGAAGCAAAAAAATGTCTTACATATAAAAATTACTCCCCTTTTAAGAAAATCTTTTTTTCTGGGTCATTTTTACTTTCTTGCCTGCAGACCATTCAGCAACTCCCATGGGGTGTTCACCCATTTGTTCTCCCATACGGGGTCTACCCAAGATGTAGGTGGCAGCCATCCAGAGGAGCCATCATCCAGGTAGTTATAATTAGTGCTCTCACCTGCATCCACAGGCTATAAGAGCATTTCTGTTGTTCCTAACCTCACGACTAGATGGCTGATGTGGACAATTGTGTCATCACAGGGAATTACTACTAATAATCGCTTCCATCAGGGGTATGGTAGGATAAATATCCACTCCCTCAGTTTTCTGCCTTTTATTGCTTTCAGACTTTTACTTCCTGGCAGTAGAATGATAGATGAGGATTACCGTTCACTCAGGAAAAGGCCAGCTGATGTCAGCTGCTCATGATAACACCCCACACCCTACTACCACCACCAACTCAGGTTGTCTGGGATGCAGTCAAGTTTTTATCCTGCTATACCATGGAAATGGGCTAGATTTTTCATTTATTTGTAGGCCTAGTACTACATCTGTACACAATTTTTTTTCTCAAGATAAAGATGCTAAAGACTTTGGAGACCTTGGTAAGAAGATTCATTCTGATGGCTCCACAGCTCTGAAATCTTTCAGTACTTTATTATTACATATCAAAATACTAGAGCTGTTATTAACCAGACATTCATAATGCTCCTTAACTGCTCTTTTGAGGATGATAAGCAAAACATTTACAGTCTGGCAGACATGTTAAGCAAAGTTCTCCCCTGGAGTAAATATATGCTTCTGAGATAAATTTTTCTTGATATTAAATCTGATGTATTTACTGTTGTGTTCAAGATAATTGCTTGTATATTTTCTTTTTCTTTTAACAATTTCATATTGAAAATTAAGGATCATCCTGTATCCCTTGAAATGCTTTGTGACTCAGAAGCATATTCCTTTATTTAGATGTAGAGGATAAGAGTTAAATCAAAAGTGAATCTAGCACAATCTAGGTTGCAAGTGACTTTTCTTCCTTTCCTATTATGAGTAGGAAACAGCTATTTTAAAATAAAATAGAATAAAACTTTCTTCAGAAATAAAAAAGATCAGATTTTTACATTTCAGACCCGTTTCCCTGTTACCTTGTTAGGAAGAGGAATGGATTGTGACTTCGGATTTGAAGGACTCATAATGGCAACTCCTATTTTTGAAATCACACAGAAAGTTTCAGAGTGCTCAGGGAGGAAAAAAACAATGTGATAATTATTTTAGACTCCCATCCACAGCTATCAATCAGTGCAGTGTTCCTAACTGGCCCATTCATTCCTTCCTTTTCTTGGCACTCAGTAATACCTGGAAGGAGAAATAAAATACAAACACTTCAGCTGCCATCCAATAGGATCTTGGAAGATGTTTTTTTATACTCATAATAGCTTTCACCTTGTTAGCTGGTAGGTGCAGTATATTGCCTCATTGCACCAAGCAGCAACAAGAGCACACTACCACACAACAGGGATGCACAGCTGCAATGCATGCACTGTTTGTCCAGGCTCATACTTCTGAGTTCTTGTGCATGGTAGGCCAAAGCTAGGCCTTCTCCAGGTGGCACTTCTGTGGTGGGATGTAAACTAATTCCTCTCCCCTAAGGCTGGTTATCAAATCTCATCTGTTTAATCTTCTCCCTTCTCAAAGAGTTCCTTCAGCATCCAGGGCTATTAACTGAATCTGGGTTGTGTAAGACATAGCCAGGGATCCTACCCACTATATTATAGAGCTGGTTCAGGTAGGAAAAACATTTGAAAAGTTCATCTCTCTTTTAACTTGGCTGTTGAGATTTTTCAAAATAACTGGATCCCAATATAGCAATGTAGATTCCATATTTTCCTTACTTAAATGACTGTCCAGTTGAAGACCATTCGACAACTCTGGAAAGGTTTGATTGGTTATTATCACTCTTTGAATCTTCTGGGTTTAAAAAAACAAGAAATCTCATCTCAGACCTACTTAGCAAGAGGTAGATTTGAGACCTTTTTTTGCTTTCATTCAGAAAAGCCTTTTTCAGACCAGGGAAATGATTCAGAACATTGGGAGGCAACACTCAACAACCCCGGCTGCCCAATTTACCTACTTATACTGAACAAGTCAGCAGTTTAGAAATAGGGTTCTGCATGGATCTCTCATGAATAAATGATTGGGCAGTCTGGTTTACTATGGAGATCTGCAAGGTAGCTCAACCAACTGCATGCTTGTTGGATAGGCCATTACCCCCAGAAACATGGTGTTGAACTTGAGTCCTGTTCTTGTCCAAGACTAGCTTAGCACACAGATGGCTGTATCAGAAGGCATATACACTTAAGAAAATGCATGTTAGGTTGAAGTATTAACTGTACTTGCACAGGCCAGGTGCAGCTGTATTATCAACCTATTGTCTATGTACTTAATCCCTAGAAAAGGATTGGTAAGGTGGATAACTCAAATTACAATACTAAGTTTCTGGGCTGCCTACCATCCTGTTTGGCAGAGGAAGCTATTTTTTGTGGCTTGAAAGTAAGTCCCCTTTTCTGAGCTACAGTAAACAACCTTAGCTTATCCTGAGAAGCAGCTACTGCTTGCATCTTTAATTGGGTCTACAGTCTATCTTTTTCAGTCATTTTTAGCCCATCCTGCTCTAACAGTAAGTTTTTCTCAGTATTCTGAATCACATGTTCAACTTGATAATGGTGGCCAAGAATAGAATTCAATGTTATCTGAAAAATGTTTGGAATTAGTCTATGGAGCCCTTGGATTTGAAGAGCCATCTGATCACACATTTGATCAAGGAACTAAACTGCTAAATAGAGACGCTGTGGAAAAATGAGGGCAAACATTTTTCCCCTACAAATTTCATCTCAAATTCTATTGAAAAATAAAAAAAAAACTTCAGATTTGAGTAAGGGAGCTTTTCTTTTTTCCAAGTGAAGTTGTATGTCATTTTGAAAGAAATGTTAGCAGTGGAACTAGGTATTAGACCTTTAAGAACTGTCTAAGACAGTATGTGCTACAGACAGTGACAGACACCACAACCACTATGTGGTATATAAATGTAGAGGACGAAGTCCACCTCTACCAGTCATGCAGAATGGCCATCAAATTATAAGATTTGACTCCGTTCCTTGGCATCCACCACACAACCACTTCTCATTATGATTGTGCATTACAAAGTTCTGAAAGCATGAGCTTTGAAGTAGTGCTATCAGAAATTCTTTCATAATTACCATTTGTAGGATATAATTATTAAAAACATGTCCATTTGGTGTTTCATTGGTTTAGTCAAAGTACATAATTGACTGTTAGATAGGGCTAAGATGTATCAGATTCTGCAGCAGGACTATGGATTAGGCTTCATTAAACTCTAAGCTAAATGCCAGCTTTGTACATTTTTCTTTGTTAAATGCTGTAAAATATTTAAGTTCCATTTGGACAAGCTATGCACTGTGCCGTTCATTCCCACTGCCAGTGTGGCTGACCACAGCTCATCCATAACCACCAGAAAGCCATCTACATCTATCTGATCAGATACATACATACATGCCTATCACAGAGATCAGCTATGCTGACCTTTTGTATAAAAAACTGTGAATGAGCCTGAATTTCAGCCAACTGCTGGAAAGTTGCCATAGTTAACTGTGATCAGTTTAGTTCAGTAGCAACTGATGTGGAAAAGAGCATTTTTTTTAAGTAAGCTAAAAGTATCTTTACACATAAATTATTGGCAAGCTATGGACATCTAAATTAATGGACAATTTCCTGTCATGAAAAAAATCAATATTATATGCAATTGTTGTACATTGATGGTAATCACAGGAGTGATGACAGGAGTGGGGAACTTGAAGGGTCATTTATTAAAGCTGTGCATCAGAAAATGTATAGTGAGAGGTTACTGAACATTTTATTGTGTGCAGATCTATTTTCAAGAACATATAATGACAGTGGGAATGATAAATATTTACAATAATCGTTTTTCATTTCTGGATGATTATGATATACAGGTTAGTAGTGAAAAAAGTTAAGAGGATATTTTTAAGGTTGGAATTCTGCTTCACTTTATTTATGTGAATGTGGTGTGCCGTCAGCATAATCTAATGAAATTACTATTCTGCTGTACTCAACCCTTTAATTGCTGATAGTATGATTTTGCTTAGATAATTGAATTTAAGGTTTCTGTTGTGATGATGCTGCAGGCATGGTTTGTGAAAAGATTTAGGTGTAAGGAATACAGGCATGTTTTCATGTTCTTTGCTACAGGAGTGATGTGTGCGTGTTTAATTTTTTTTTTAAATCAAGCTTCACTGAGGTTACGCATACATGGTGTTACAGGTTAATGCATTATGCAGTAGAAGGGATCAATACAAAGAAAAAACAATTTCAGCCCTGAGAGAACCTTGCATTCATGGCGGTGGTGGTGGGGCTCAAGACATATCGCAAATTTTGGAATTTTGTGGCCAAAACAAGCTGAGAGAGCAAAGGTGTGGAACCAAGTGGTAATGGATATATTTCAGTAGATTAATGATGCTGATTAAGGTCAAAGGCTATATATATATATATATGTGTGTGTGTGTCTGTGTGTGTGTATGTGTGTGTGTGTGTGTATATATATATATATATATATATATATATATATATATATATATATATATATATATATATGTATATATACACACACACACACAATATATATATATATATATATATATATACATGTGTGTGTGTGTAAAACAGCACAGATCCTTGTAGTGAGGCACAACAGTTTTTCAGCCTTGGTTGGGGTAACACATCTCCCTCCCATATGGAAAAACATTAGACCACAGGAAAAAATGGTACTTGTGAACAAAGAACTACTGTACAAGAATCCTAAAAAAAAATCAGGAAAAAAAAAAACACACACTTTAGACAAGCTCAGTTGAGATTTCAGAGTAATCAAGCACTTATAACTTGTTTAGTAAGCAAACTGCTTTACTGAAAAACAAATAGATTAGTGGTTTTGCCCTTAAATAAGCTTTGTATAGACATAGATCGCTATCTCTATTTCTGTCTATCTAAATGCAGAATTAGGGGGAAGGAATATTTCAGAATGCAATGCATTTCAGTACTAAGAGTCTTTTCATGAACACGTATTTCAGATGAGTAATGGTAATGCTCACAATAATAGAAAAAAAATGTGAAAAAAGATGGGAGACGTAAGTTTCAGAATGGAATGTGTGACAGTATTAAGGGCTTATTCAGCATCATGAGTGTCAGCTGAGTAATGCTACTGCTGACAGTTCAGAAAACATGATAAAAAAAACAAAAACTACAAAAGGGATAGGGGGAGGCAATATGAAATAATATGCACTAGTAAGAGGCTAACACACACTCTGGAAAATATGTGACTAACAGGCATCCTGCCATCAACGCTAGCACTGTTGCCGCCTCATCCTTATCGATGCACAAATAATGATTGATAGCACTACTGATGACATGAGGTTTGGGGTCTATGACATAGTGAAATAAAATGAGGTTCATTACCTCAGTAGAGAACATGAATTTATTTCTGACTTGTCAGAAATAAAACGTGGAGAAACATTACATCTTAACAAAGAAATGAGAAACAATTATGTTTCCTATGCCAGATAGTAGCTATTGAAAGATGTAAGTTGGAATACATCACCAGTACATCTTTAAATTCCACCAATTCAGTCAAATACTATGATAACAATTTTAAGTTACTGAACATTACAGCAGAAGCAATACCTGCACACTTAACTAATGTCCCTGAACAAAATATGTAAATTCAAACTGTACAAAATTAATTTATTGCTTAAACGATGCCAGTTCTACTCACTGCACAGATCTCAGTGAACAGTCAGCCATAACTCTTACAAACACTATACACATTCTATTGTATTATACCATATGAGTTACTCTATTGCAGAAAATAAAAATTGTATTTAAAAATAAAAGGAACAGTGGCAGTAGGTCCTGCACCAAACAGCATAGCCCAGGCTTAGCAATGCATGCATCATTTATGGTCTATGTGTTTTTTATAATGAGGAAGCACTAACCTGAATGTCATGGTCTATAGTTGTGGACTAGATACCCATGTAGCTGTATACCATGCATTAGCCTACCATGTGGGGACCTTCCTACTACTGTTGCTGGCTGGCCTCCAACACTATCATGATTTGTGGTAGCATATACTGGGAGTTGCAATGATATTCACTGCCAGACTGGCTCATGATTATATTGTGCAGAGTGCAACATGCAGCAAATATCTTGCATGCAGTAGCAGGGTCATACTGAAGACTCATCCAGGCAATGGAAATGGACTTCCATCAGGCCAAACACTTGGTTAATGACAATATGTGTCTGAGACAAGGTGGTGTCATACCTTTCTTCAGCAGCTTCCATCGAGTTCCTCAAAGGTGTCGTAACCACAGAACAAGTGGATAGCCTGCACCACCTGGAAAACACAAAGAAAGAAGAGAAAAGTGAACGGGGAACAGAGCAAAGGAAGGGTAGTTTAGTAATAAACAGTATATATTTTCTAAAGAATAACTAATTAGATGATAAAATTTAAAGTTTCCACTTACCAAAAAGGTGATTATGAGGCACCCTACCAGGAAGAAGAGGTAGAGTGAGTTTGTGTGCCAGATAAGGGAATCATGGACACTGCCAGTAAGCTGGGCCAGCACACTGGTGATGCAACTCCCATACATCACACACTATCTGGCATCTGATGGAATGCTAGCCCTTCCAATTTTAGTACAGCTCCCCAAATGAACCTGATAAGGACCTAATAATAACATGGGTGCAGTCTGTTACACTGAGCACCTCACGGAAACGTGCCATGCCATAAAAGGCATTCATGGCTTGGGTTTGGTCCTGAGGTGACACCAAGAAATAGATGTACTCATCCAGACATGCTAACAGCATAATGAGGAACTTAAAGTATTGTTGAGGTAGAAGCCTGAGGAATATCCACTGTATCTCCAGTCTGTCTCTGGGAGGTCCTTGTGGAAAGTATAATGAGGGCTCACATACCTTCATATCCACAAGTATAGGAAGACCACACATCCTCACCCATTTCCCATATGTGGGCCATACTCACTAAAGCCCTTAAAATATTCCTGTCTAACTCTATCAAAAAATTCCTGATTATCAAAGGTATAGTTATTTCTTTGTCTATACCTTCTCCTTCTACGTTGGCAAGTGCTTCTGGGTGTCTGGAGTATTGGCTTGAGTGAGACAAGCAGTTCACACTGAGAAACAGCTAAGTTGGCAAAAACAACAAGCATTTTCATGAAATGTAAAGTAGATAGTAAAAGCATGATTTTGCTTTTTATAACGCATCTGCGGATGGAGTGGAAACTCATCAAAAATCCACAATGAACCACAAACAGGTAGGAAGAGGGCTTATTAGCACAAGAAGTTCTACATCATTTTTCATTTAAATCTTATTACTCCTTCATATGTGGAAGATTATTTGAGGCTAGCTTTCAAGCACTCTTACATCAGTTAGGATAATTAAAGGGGAACCAGTGAGAAAGACTGGAATAGAGGCAGTGAATATTTTAATTTGAGTTTATATTTTAATATAGACTAATGTTTTAGATATGAACATACAGACTCCATGACAATAATGTATTGCAAATAGGCAATTACTATTATTATATTGTTGTTAACAGAATGGTTTCCTACTGTATTTATTTTTTATTATTTTACTGCAGTACAATCAGATGTATGCAACATTTCACATCTTTCTTGTTTTTTTTTCCCTCAGAATATATTGTCCTGTTATACTGGGCATGTGTTTCTCATAGGCAATCTTAGTGAAACAAATTCTTCTGACCCTCATAAACTGAATCCTGGTGCTAGTATGTATTATGGTCAGTCTTAATTCTTCCATAGTGTTCCTTTTCTGGATGTAAATGTCCAGAAAATAAATTGTTACTAGCTGTAGCTTTGTGTTTTGAGTGAAGAAA
The DNA here is from genome assembly GCF_019279795.1 of Protopterus annectens. Taxonomy (NCBI): domain Eukaryota; kingdom Metazoa; phylum Chordata; order Ceratodontiformes; family Protopteridae; genus Protopterus; species Protopterus annectens. The sequence goes on along the minus strand of NC_056731.1, from coordinate 614,631,527 downwards.
ATATTTGGATATGTACTACTGAAATGTTCAACAAACTGTAATAACTCCTCAGCATTACCAATTGAAATAATTTTGTTTGGCAAGTATCATCACCTCAAATTAAGGTCTTTCTAGTTAAATTGATACTAACTAGAATGTATTTTTGTCTAAAGTAAAGCATGACTGCACATAAAACACACTACCTTGAGGACGCCATGACTCTGACCTTTTAGAAAATACACATAGGAGATTTGAAAAATGATATAAATTATAATGAAGGTAGAAATATTTTTAACACATCTTAAGGTGGGGATATGTGTGTGATGTAATATTTATGGCTCCCCTAAAAGCTGTTATTTCAAATTCAGATAAAACAAAACAGCAGATAGGAAAACCAAGGAAACTTTTTTAATAAAACTGTTCAAAACCATAAAAATAGCCAAGTGTACAGTAACCGCTTTCTTGCCTTGCTTGAGACTTCTTCAGACTGAATACAATCAATACTGCAAAGTCTTTATATAACACATAATAACATGATTCAATTAATTGCTTTCTCAAAGCTTTAACCCTTTATTTTTCAAATAGGCTATAAAATATTCTCTATTATTTAACCCAGGTGGATAACAAGCATTCAGCCTCATTTGTCTTTGATACTCTTTCCACCCCAATTTTTCGTCGGCATCAAACTTGCTATCATATCTAGCAACATGGTCTAACACACTTTACATTTGTTTGAATTGTAGTGCTTACTTAAAGCTTTTTTGTCATTCCCAGCTTGGATAAAATATGTGTGCTCATAGACTCTCTTGTATAGCTCTCTTTTTGTTCATCCTTTATAAAATAACATGCAGGGCATTCACACAGCTAGATAAACAACAAAGTTAGATTTGCAAGTATACTTATCTCTAAATTCTGACAATAATATTATTGATAGCTATTTCTTCAACATCAGTATACATATAATTGCAAAAATTGCAATTATGCCATTTAAACATACCTCTACTCATGTTCCTTATTTCAGGTACAGACAGATTTCCCTGGAAATATTTTTTAAAACGTTTCCCTTTTCTGTATAAACATGGGAGTTTCACTACAGCTTTAACTAGTTCAGAATTGCTGTTTACAATTTTACAATTTCTTTTTATTATGTTCTTGATTTCCCATGCATCAACATTATTGACTACTTGCATTGACAAATTATAATTTACTTTTTACAATTTCTTTCTCATTACTACCTTGTTTTCTATAGTTGTATGCTTCTGAAAATTTCTCTTCTACCATTTCCATTGGATATCGTCTTTTTATAAATTTGTTGCATAGACTTGGACCTTCTTGTAAAAAAATCTTCTTTTTTTAAGCATGTTGGCTCTCATTAACTTCCCTTTTACTATGTTGGATTTAATTTTCTTTGGGTGCATGCTTCAAAAGTCTAACTAAGCATTATTCTGGATCTCTTTCTTATAGATTTTAGTGATTAGCCCCCATTTTCTTTGAGCACCGTCACATCAAGAAAATGAATACTAGTGTCATTGTATTATATAGTGTACTCTAAAATGAAACTACCAAGGCAAGAGGGACAGTATTGAATTTAAATGAAACTTTTCATGAGCTTGAAGAGACTTGCTCAAATTAAAACGCCTGCAGTGGGACAGTTTGTATTTTGAAAATTAGCAACCAAAAGGCTTTCTAAAGGGCTCAGAGTCACTAAGATGCCCATTGGTGATAATATCCCCAAATAGTTTTTGGAAAAGTGGATTAAGTTTAGCCAGAAAGAGATCCAGAATAATGCTTATTTAGACTATTCAAGTAGGCACCCCAAGAAAACTAAATCCAACATTGTAAAATTGTAAAATTAAAAAAGAATAAAACAAATTAAAGTACAACCAAAAACATTGCTTACATACAATCATACAAACCAAACCAAAAGCCCAAGGTAATTCTTAGAGTCAGGGTTAGCCCCGCTCCACTCACCCTCCCTGCACTTCGCTCGCTCTGCTCCCCTCCCTGCCCCCAAATTCCACCCGCCCCCACTAGTGCTAAATTTAAACCAGACTTTGCCACTCCCCTCATGCTAAGTACCAATCAGCACCTCACACATCATTGAGCAACCCTGCCCCCTTAACCCATTTCTTTCTCTCTCATTCTTCCACACCCTGTTACCACAGTCAGCCATCAAATTTGGCCTGCCCCCTATCAAAATGCAAACAAGCAAAAAAACACTAATTAGCCAAATGCCTATACTGTTTCTATTTTACCATCTCACTGCCTATGAACAAACACTTGACCATGGTATTCACTACTCAAATTGTCAAACAGACACCCATGACTTCACACATAACACCAAACACTTTACTTTCCCCAGCACACCGAATAGACCACCCTCTATAAAATACCACCCCTGTACAGCCACAAAACATGATCCTAAAGGCAAAGACTATATAAAGCTTATAAACAAACTCCTAAAGCTCAGAATATCCTGTCACTATAACCTTATAACACATGGAGACATTCATCCCAACCCTGGCCCACCCACACCCAATAACCTCCACTCCTCTACCACAACCCCCACAGTCAAGCTACCCACGAATACTCCCACTAGTTCCCTCCTAGCATTTCACCTAAATATTAGAAGTATTAACAATAATATTCCCAACCTACATGCCCTCCTAGCAACCCACTCCCCAGACATTATGTATCTTATGGAAACCTGGCTAAAACCCAGTACTACTGACAGTGAGATACTACCTCCAGGATACAATATTCACTGGTTAGACCATGCTAGAAGGAAAGGAGGTGGGATAGCAGTCCTTTACAAAAATACTCTAACCATTAATAGAGACACCATTCAACCTCCCCAATTCAATAACGCAGAACGCCTCATAACCAAGCTACACATTAACCAAAATGAACACTTGAACATTGTCTGTGCATACATTCCACCAGGCAACAACCTAAATACCCTAAAAGATCTCCTTTACTGGTTATCCACTACCTTTCCCCACGAAACCATAGTTCTTGGTGATTTTAACACCGACTGGCACCCCTGCTCCTCCGACCCCCCCCCCTCACTAATATAAACTTATCTGGGTTTAAACAGACCATAACCTCTCCCACTAGGATAAACAAACCAACCAACAAGGAAAGTATCCTAGACTGGATCCTAGTTAATAACCAACCCCAACTGTACACAGCTGGTACTCTCCCTGATGACCTCAGTGACCATTGTCTAACCTATATCATAAAACATAAGGCAGGAAACCCTCCCCAGCCCAAATATAAAACATTTAGAAACAGGAAAAACTTTGATGCTGCTATATTCCAAAATGAATTAAAAGCAGTTGACTGGTCAACACTAAAAAAATCTAACATTAGAGGAGGCCATGGATCACTTTAACACTAAATTCCTAAGTATCCTCGATTCCCATGCTCCAGCAAGCACAATAAAAACTAGATCAAGTACAGCACCATGGCTCGCTATAGATACCAAAGCTAAAATCAAAAGTAGAAACAGAGCCTGGGCCAGCTGGAGAACAACCAAAGCCCCACTTGACCATCTAAAATATCAACTCAGGAATGATACAAAAAAAATCTATTTTACTGGATAAAAAAAGCTTCTACCAAAATCTCCTACAAAAACACCACAACAACCCTCAAATGTTCTGGGCAGGCTTAAATCAACTACTTTGTACAGGTCACTCCACCACCCCAACCCCAGCTAACTACACCCATAGTTGTCAAGAGACCATAGCTAGCACCTTTAATAACTTTTTCACTGAAACAATCCAATCCCTAGCAAATCAACTAACCCTCTCTAACTTAAATCACATGCCTAATCTAGCTAATAATCACCTGGAATTTAGCTTCCAACCAATATCCACTAGTTTTATCAAAACACTTCTAAAAAAACTAAAACCTACCACCCTCACTGCTGACCTCCTCCCTGCAGGGTACCTACAAATAGCTGCAGATGCCATTGTATATCCCATATCTATCCTCATCAACAGAAACTTATCCAAAAATGCTATCCCCTCCCTCTGGAAAATATCTCACATCATCTCACTCCATAAAGGTGGTAGCTCCTCAGACATATCCAACTATAGACCCATTGCCATTCTTTCCCCACTAGCCAAAATAATGAAGAAATGTGTACACAAGCAACTAATGCAATACCTTTCACAGAATAACTTACTATCCGACTCCCAGCATGGTTTCAGGCCATACCACAGCACCACCTCAGCCCTCCTTTCCTTTACTACTGCCATAAACCAAAACAGGAATGACAATAGGCTAACCTCTGCCCTCTTTCTTGACCTATCAAAAGCCTTTGACAAGGTCAACCATGAACTTCTCATTCTGTCACTAAAATCTATTTCCCTCAACAAGCCTGCTATCCAGTGGTTCCAGTCCTACCTGACTGGAAGACAGCAGGTGGTACTATGGCAGGGCAAATTCTCCAGCCAGTTACCTCTCACACTTGGTGTCCCTCAAGGGTCCATACTAGATCCACTACTCTTCTCTATTTTTATCAACAACCTCCACACTGCTATCCCTAAAACCACCTGCATTCAATACACAGATGATTCCACTCTCATCTGCTCAGCCACCTCCCCATCCCGACTTGCAAATCTTAACCCAAAATACATTTAACACTATTGAGAACTGGCTCACCAACCAACGGCTACTTCTGAACCCCAATAAAACTAAACTTCTACTTTTCTCTCCCACTAGTAGATCCACCACACTTTCATTCTCTGTCACATTTAACAATGGTACCACTATTTCCCCAGATAATCACACCAAACTGCTAGGGGTTATCATAGACAATAATCTCAAATTTGACCTACAAGTGAACAAAACCATACAGACCATCAATAAGAAGCTTGGATCACTGTATAGAAACAAGACATTTTTAGCCCCACTGGCTAGGACTGCAATCACCCGATCACACCTACTCTCTACTCTTTTATATGCCTCGCCTGTACTCTCAAACCTCAACAAATCCAAACTAGGTAAGCTGTCCCATAGCTACAATCATATTGCCAGATTTGCCACTGGCTCCACCTATAGAACCCACCACTGCCAGAACCTTAAACAACTAGAGTGGCTAGAACTGCCCAGCTTAATTCAATTCAATCAACTGTTAATAGCGCACAAAATTTTGAACCACCCTGAGGATATCCCCTCATTTAAAAATATTATTAAGCCATATAGCAACCTAAGATCCCTATGGTCAGCCGATAAACTACTGGTCCAAATCCACAACGCTAATAACTCTGCTGGTGAATCCCTGTTTGCCAGCTTCATTGGCAAAACCTGGACTTCGTTTCCAAACTATATAACCCTACAATTCTCCAAAAGTCTCTTCAAAAAAAACCTCAAACAGTATCTCAAAGTGAATTGGCTATGCCCATGTACCAACCCTGATTAAGTTATAAACTAAAAGCATATTCTGCAGTTGTCATAACTTGTAACTACATCTGATGTCTCTTACTTTTAATTGTCTGTCCATGAGAAATGTAAGTCCCTACTAGGGAACACTACTAACCCATTGTATATAATCACTTTGTTTTTATAATTGTTAGCTAACTTCTGTGTAATCTATGTAAGTTTGTCTATGTGGAGCTTTTCTCCCTGGGCTTCCACTGAAAATGGACATGTATCCAGTCGGACTATCCCGGTAAACAAATGTAAAATAAAATAAATAAAATAAATAAATAAAAGGGCAGTTAAATGAGAGCAGACAAAAAAAGAAAAAGATTTTTCAGAAGAAGGTGCTAGTCTATGCAACAGATTTATAAACAGAAGATATACAATGGGCATCGTAGAATCTATGAACACAAACATGCTATCCAAGCTGGGAATGACAAAATGCTTTAAGTAAGCACTACAATTCAAACAAATGTAAAGCTGACTTTAAATTTATTCTATTAGACCACGTTGCTAGATATGATAGTAAGTTTGATGCTGAAGAAGAATTGGGGGTGGAAAGAGTATCAATGACAAGTGAGGCTGGATGCTTGTTATCCACCTGGGTTAAATAATAGAAAATATTTTGTAGCCTATTTAAAAAACAAAGGGTTAAAGCATTGAGAAAGTAGTTAACTGATTCATGTGATTATGTACTATGTAAAGAGTTTGCAGTGTTGATTGGATTCAGTCTGAAGAAGTCTCAAGCAAGAGAAGAAAGAGATTACTGGACACTGCTATTTTTATGGTTTTAAACAGTTTTATTAAAAGTTTCCTTGGTTTTCCTATCAGCTGTTTTGTTTTATCTGAATTTGAAACAACAACTTTATAGTTTTGTTGGCTGATGCAAACTTAGAAACCGCACCAGCAATGATTTCCTATGGAAGACATGTTTGACGTTATGCTTTTCTTTTTCTAGAAATGTTTTGTAATGCTAATCTAGCTAAATACACATAACAGTGTAAGGAAGCCAACATCATTATTAGTTTTGTATGCTAATGTAGCTTAACCTAAGAAAAAACATTGACACAAACAATAAATAAGATTAAAATAATTTGGTAGCCTGTTTATTTATATAGAACATGTGTCTGTATGTTTATTTGTATAAAACTGAAGGTTCAGTAGTAAATAACACTGTTATATCCAACATTTAATTCAAGTAATTTGGCCATTTTTTTTTTTTTTTGAATCTGAAGGAGTGAATTTTGTGTAATGTATCCTCAAAGTAATACCTATACTTTTATTAATAGATATTTATATTGTTATATAATTTATCTCTAAATGTCAGATTCAAACCTTAAAACAAAGTCAGCTGTCAGCTCAAGGAGTCAAATACGAAAGACTAAAACCCTGGCACAGACTAGGTATTTTTCAGTTTGTTGCCTGTCTGTGTTGATGCTTCAAATCCTTCTCTGATCACTGCTTACAGCTGATTGCAGCTGTGATAATGTGAGGTATTGCCAGCTATGCCAGGAAAATCAGGGCAGTGGATGTGTATCTTATGCCAGCACAGCTAGCTGAAATTTAGTAAGAAAATGTATGTTATTTGAATATCAAACAGATGCTTGTGCTGAAAATGGATTTGTAAAGTTGCCTGTGTCAAAATGTACCAACAGTGGGTCCTGACTGTATTGTAACTGAATTATATATATATATATATATATATATATATATATATATATATATATATATATATATATATGGGTTCACTTTACATGCTAGAAATGCTAAAATATTGAATTTTAGAATTTCGAGCCTGTAAAGTTGAACAGATGGAAACCACAATCCCAGAAGTGTCAAATGGATTATGTTGAACCCATGGTATGGATAGCGTGTTAGATTAGTGGACTGCTTATGAGGTTTTTGTGGAGGGTTTTTGTGTGTTTGAGTGTGTTGGGATGTTTGAGTTGGGGGTTAGGGTAGATGTTGTGTAGTGTGAATGTATTAGTGTTGGGAGTGCTGGTGTTTGTGTGTATGTGATGTGTGTTTGTGCGGGGGGCTGTGGAATGTGCAATGCTGGGCTGTGTGTGTTTTGGAGTGTTGTGCGACCTCAGAGTTAGTATATATAAGTAGGGGGGTAGGGAGCTTGCCCCCACATGGGTGGGTGCAGGGTGGCTTGCCCCCCTGCATATACTAAGGGTAGGTGTGTGCATGTGTTTGGTTGTGTGCATGTGTGTTATGTTTATTGTAGGGATATGTTGGGAGGTATGTACGCTGGTGTGTGTATGTGTTTTGTAGTGTGTGATGTGTGTTTGATGGGAATTTGTAGGTTCGCGGTTTTGTGTTTCGTGTTTGTGTGTGTTGGGCGTTTAGGGGATTTGACTTTATAGTTTTGTGATACTGAATTTAGATAATTCAGTATTTCAATACTATAAAGTGAATCCATATATGTGTGTGTGTGTGTGTGTGTGTGTGTGTGTGTGTGTGTGTGTGTGTGTGTGTGTGTGTGTGTGTGTGTGTGTGTGTGTGTGTGTGTGTGTGTGTGTGTGTGTGTGTGTATGTGTGTGTGTGTGTTAACACAGGATACTAGAAGAGAAGAGGGTAAGCTCCGCTCCAGCTAACTTTGGAAAGTAGTAAAAAATTAAATTACTGGGCCTAGGCCATAAAGATGTTATCTCACAGTTTTGAATTAAACCACAGATGCAATGTCTGTAACAAGCATGATTTATTAGTTCTGTGAGAGGAGTAGAAGCTTGTAATTGTTTTATGACTTCCAGAAGTTGCACCAGATCTGAGCAATGCTCTTGTGTGTATTATTGACATGTAGGTGCTAAATCCTGGCAGTTTCTAGCAATGGAGGGTTGCATGGGAACAAGAAGTCAGATGACTAGACGTATGTGATGTAATTCTGTACAGAAATAATGATTTACTATTAGGTGAGGCAGAAGTTTCAGGCAGTCTTTTTCTTGGAACCTTACATAGAAGGATCCCTCACCTACTTCATCTTGCCTTGCTCTATTAAGTATGTAGGAACAGTAATTCTCTAGATCAGTCAGGAAAATATAGTAAGAATAGTTAAATATTGTTTTTCTGTAACTGTGTGAATCTTTGCAGCTGTGTTCTTTTTAATATTTTATGTGGCTGAAACTCTGGTGTTTACTGTAAATAGATATTTTGTATTTGCATGTGCTTTTATTATTTATTATTAAATATATTTAACCTTTTCATTGTGGCTGGTCCTTTAGAGAATATTTTAACATTTGAAAGTACTTATATTTATTAGTGACACTGTTGCCACTCCTGTAGCCTGGCTGTTTGGTTAATATTATCATTTGTATTAATACTAATTTTACTCAGGATAATTGGGTACCTTTGCAAGAGCCTTATGTAGCTGGATTTGTAATGTCTGGTGGCAGTAATAACTACCTTGCAGTCTTGACAGAAGGGGACACAGCAGGTAAATCACTGCCAGACTTTCCCAGGTGTGTGTGTGTGTGTGTGTGTGTGTGTGTGTGTGTGTGTGTGTGTGTGTGTGTGCGCGCGCGCGCGCGTAAAAATCAAATCTCAGTGTGGGTGTCATACTTCTCAACTGTACAGATTTTCACAGAATATCCAGATTTTGGTCTCATATTTTTGTCCATTTTTCATAAAATTGTGGCTTTCTTGCAAATTAGTGGCAATTCATTAAAGACTGAAGTTAGAAAATAATGACAGACATTTTTTCAGACTTCATATCCTTCAGAAAATTCATCCTAATGCAAACCGGTTATTCTATCAACTTTCTAAGTTTGTAAGGGCAATATTTAAAAGTTGCCCCTATTTCTGCATCTTTGTCCCACTTTTATTTATGGCTTTGTCCAGATTTCTTGCTCTAAGAGTTTGAGAGGTATGGTGAGTGTGTGTCAGCTACTTGGAGCAGGGACACTAAGCACTGGTTTCACAGAGAGGGTGCTGGAGGACTTGGCTTGGACAATCAGCTGAGGACTTAAGTCTACAGCTGTACTAGTGGGAAGTCTTAGTGGGACCCTGGAGGGAGACAGATATAAAGATATCCAGACCCCTGGCTGACTGCATTCCCTATGTGCTCTTAAGGTAAATTGTGCTTGATGCACAGAGGTCTACATCTGGAAATACTGAGTGTATCCATTTGTATTCCAAGTAAACATCTCTGTCCAGTGTCAGTGGTGAGGATTCAGGCTCCTTGATTACTGGCCCAAACTGGGGGTATCACATATTGAGCAGCAGTAGTGTGGCTATTAATTGAACTTCTGTAGCGTGTAGGCAGTTGTCACTAAAGATGTGTCATCTCTGCAGCCACAAGGTACACATTCAGAGTTTCATTTCACAACAGTCTTATTTATTTATTTATTTTTGTTAGTTTAGTTTAGTCTGGGAAAGCAGGAAAAGATGTCAGAACAGGATTATGGCAAGCTAACAAATAACCAGTTGGCCAAAGTATGTGAAGCCAAAGGACTGGTGTATGCCAACTTGATTAAAGAGGAAATTATTTCAGCCTTAGTCACAGCTCAGGCCAGCAACCAGGAGGATAACCAGTCTGGTGATGGGAATTTGCAGCCCTTAGAAACAGGACAGTGCACCTTTCTCTAAGAGGACTTAAAAATCCATCTGGATTTAAACAGACTTTAACTGGCAGCCACACATTTGGAATTAGAATCAGCAGAGACACTGTGGCTTTTGGAGGCAGAAGAAAATGAGAAGCAGCATCAGCATGAGAGGGAGATGCTGACTCTTCTCCAGGGTCATGGATGTAATGGGGAAGGGAATAACCAAACCCCAGAAGGAATAAAGTCAGTAAATTTCTTCCACAGTTTACAGAGGGTAATAATTTTGATAATTTTATTAATATATTTGAAAGAATATATAAACAGTATAATATTTACCAAGGGCTCTGGGTACGTTCCCTAACCCCCTTACTCCATGGTAAAGCTGTAACTGCTGTTTTTAAATTCTCTGATATTGATTGTTTAAACTATGAAAAAGTAAAGAAATGTTTACTTGAATCTTTTAAGTTACCAGCTAAAGCTAAAAGAAAAATGTTTCTTAAGCATAGATGCAAGGCAGATGAAAGTGCGTGTGATTATGTTGCTGAATTAAGTACTTATTTTCATAGGTGGGTGAGTGTCAGATCACCATTTTTGAAAGGCTGGCAGACCTTTATGTGAGGGAACAAGCCCTTAGAAATTTGCCTGAGTACACGAGAATCTGGTTGGCAAACCAAGACTGCAACTCTGCAGATAAACTGGGGAAAAAGAAGGATCTCTACTTAGCAAGCAGGGCATCACTGCACAGGAAAGGGATACCCATTGCTGCACAGGAATATAAGGGGGTCCATGGTGGGCAGCCTAAACCACCCCAACAGAGTCCGCCAGTAACAAGGAAAGCCACTACTTCAGGTACACAGCCAGGATCAGGGGTTAAATGTTTTAAATGTAATCAGTAGGGTCATGTATCATACAGATGTCCATGGAGGCAAGGTAGGGAACAAAAGGTGGTGTAGCCAGCAAGTGAGAATAAAGGTATGCCAGTGATAAGTTATTTGGAGATAACAGGTGTACAAAACTATCACAAGAGATTATATCCTATGTTAGTGGATGGAGACAGGCCACTGCTAAGAGAGACACAACCTCTGACATAACCATTGTGAAGCTTGCAGTGGTTAAAGAGGAGCAGTACTTAATTGGGCAGTCCATTCCAGTCAGAGCTCTATGAAGGACCCCATTCCAAATGCCTTTGGCCAGGGTTCATCTTGACTGGAAGGGTGGAAAAGGTAGCAAGCAAGTAGGTTTGTTTGAGGATATCCCTGCAGATGTCCTGAGTTTGAGGATATCCCTGCAGATGTCCTGACAGAGAATGATTTTGATAACGCAGTACCTTTTGTACATGCAGTTACATGCAGTCAGGCTTGGAGATAGGCATGTGGGTCTGGTAGCCTGGGGGAGATGCAGACAGACACCACACCTGAAGCTAGAGCTGGTGAGGTGAGTATTTAGGTGAGGGAGCTATATGCTGTACCAGTGAGCCTGAAGGTGAGCCACAACTGCTGGTAGGTACTGATGTTCCCTTGGACAGAGTGACTGCAAGGGTATAAGTAAGTGGTAGTACCTAGGCTGGCTGTGAGGCACCACTGTCAAAGGATACCAGACTTTCTGTGGAAAGGGAGCTGGGAAGAGTCACTAAAGCAGACCTGAGATAGGCTCAGCTCTCAGACTCTATACTAAAGGCTTGAGGGAGGCAGCTAAGGAGGCATCTGACTCTCAAGTAAAGGGGGAATCTATATACTGGAACAAAGAGTTACTGTAAAAAGAGTGGACCGCTGAGGGAGGGCTAGAAGGTAGGATAATGCAGCAGTTGGTTATGCCTAGAGCCTACCATCTGGCACTTCTAACCATAGGCCATGACATTCCTTTTGCAGGTCATATGGACATAAAGCATACCAAGAGATATATTATGCCAAACATTTATTGGTCTGGGATTGTAAGGGATGTAACAGGGCACTATAGGACCTGTGTGCAGTGCCAAAAAGTAGGTAAGGCAGGAGACAAGGTCAAAGCACCTTTGATGCCTTTGTCTGTGATTGAGGAGCCATTTCAGAGGGTAGTTATGGATGTTGTGGGGCCTCTGAGTACCTGTAGTTCCACAGGGAAGAATTATAGCCTGGTGTTAGTAAATTATGTTACTAGATACCCTGAGGTGGTGGCTCTGCCCTCTACTGAGGCAGAGAAGGTGGCAAATGCTTTGTTAGAGATTTTCAGTAGAGTAGATTTCCTGAGATAAATACTGACTGACAGAGGTAACAATTTCATTTCAGACCTGCTTGGTTGTCTGTGGAAGCACTGTGGGGTGAAGCAACCAAAGACCACTCCCTACCATCCCCAGACTAATGGTTTTGTGGAGAGGTTAAACTGTAAACTTAAGACCATGTTACAGGCATTTACAGACCAGTTTGAGAGAGTTGGCAAACATTTGCCCTATCTGCTGTTTACTTACAGAGAGGTACCCCAGGAATCCACAAGTTTTTCACCCATTGAGTTGCTGTATGGGCATAGTGTGAGAAGGCCTTTAGATTTGATTCCTCATGAGCAGAAGGGTGAGTGTGAATCCCACAAGGAGTCTGTTGTGGTATATATCCTTAACCTCAGGACAAGCCTTACAGAGCTCATGGGCTTGGCCGAGGAGAACCTGGAAGAAGCCCAACAGCAGAAAAAGGTCTGATATGACAGGAATGCTCAAGCCTGAGAGTATGCTGTGGAACAGCAGGTGATGGTTCTCATTCCTGCCAGACACAATAAGCTGCAGGCAGCTTGGGAGAGACCCTTCAAAGTGGTAAGGAAGGTCAGATGTTAACGGGTGTGTATTAGAACATTGAACACGCAGAATGTCAAATCGCACAACATCGAACACTAAACTTCGAACATGAACAATGCCGAATGCTCAAAATTCTGAAAACGGAAACCCCGGACTGCCACAGTTGGCCCATGCAAAGTTCAACACCCTGATGTCACTGGGAAATGTGAAGAATGTCTGCTACGAATCACTGTGCAATAGCAGGGTAAGCAAGACACATAACATCGGAGTCATACATGTGAATGTATTACCTCCACTGTGGTGCGATCACGGAGTTGGTATATTTAAGTAGGGGGGTGTGGGGGGCACAGCCCCCCACGTTGGGGGGTGTGGAGGGTGAAGCCCCCCACATAAGAAATAGGTTGTAGATTGTTCTAGTAGTAAATAGATTGTAGATTGTGTGTTTTACTAGTTAATAATGTAAATATTTTGTTGTTTTTTGATAGTGTGTACGTAGTTTGGTTATTGTTGTGTGGTAGTATGCTGGTTTTGTTTTTCATATTTACTTTTTGTTGAGCGGAGTAGAGTACTCAATGTTTAGGTTTGTAGGGTAGTTATATTAGGTGGCTGGGTTGTGTTTTGACAGTTTAAGAGGTGTGGTGTTTGGTGTGTTAGGTTAGGTGAGCGGATGGCCAAGTGTTTTTGTTTGTGACTTCTGTTTTTGGAATTCTGCGCTTTTGGGGTTATGTGCATTCGATGTTGTATGCTTGGATATTTTTGTCATTCGATGTTCTGATATAGGCCCATGTTAACTACATGGTCGAATGAGTAGGCAGGCAGCAGGGGCACAAATTGTACAATGTTAACATGATGAAACCTTGCCATGATATGGAGGCCCTGGTGCTGAGTATTTGAGTGGATGGCATGAGGAGTCTGAGAGGGATCTTGTGATTGATCTCCTCAGTAAGGCTCAGACTGACCCCCTCAGTGGAAGGAGTAGAAATGTCTCAGAAGCTATCCCCTGCCCAGGTTTGAGAAATCTGAGCAGTGTTACAGGAGTTTGGAGGCATGCTCACTGGGAAACCTGGGTGCACCCATCTGGTGCAGCACCATGTGGATACAGGACCCCAAAGGTCTATTAAGCAGGGCCCTTACAGGGTGCCTGAGTGAATAAGGCAGACTCTGAGATAGGAGATGCAGAAAATTTTGGAACTGGGGGTAATCCAGGAATCCAGCATTCCATGAACCTCCCCAGTGATGCTGGTACCAATGAAAGATGGCAGCACCAGGTTCTGTGTAGACTACAGGAAACTAAATAGTCACACAGAGTCAGATGCTTACCCCATGCCTAGGACAGATGAAGACTTAGAGCAGCTGGGTGGTGCTAATTATCTGACCACTATTGAGCTGATCTATTGCTACCGACAGGTGCCTTGACTCCAAGCACTAGAGGGAAGTCAGTCTTTTTGACTCCTTTTGGATTATATGAGTTCACAAAGATGCCCTTTGGGATGTAAAATGCCCCAGCAACATTCCAGAGGCTGGTAGATCATATCCTAGCAGGAGCTGGTAATTATTCCTTTACTTACCTGAATAATATTCAGCATGTCAAGGAGGTCCTGGGCAGACTGCAAAGGGCAGAGTTAACTATTAAGCCCAGTAAGCATCAGGTGGGTATGGCAGAGGTCTCCTACCTGGGACATAGAGTGGGGAGTGGTAAGATCAGACAGGAACCTGTCAAAGTGGAAGCCATTCAGGCATGGCATGCCCCTCTTGCTAAAAAGCAGGTGAGGGCATTCTTGGGGACAGTGGAGTACTATAGAACATTTGTTCACATTTATAGTACAATAGCTGCTCCCCCTCACAGACCTGATGAGAAAAAACAGACCAGACAAGGTAATGAGGATGCCAACCTGAAAGCAGGCATTCCAACAGCTTAAAGGGGCTTTGGGAGGACCCCCTCTGTTAGCCAATCTAGATTACAGCAAATAATTTGTTGTGAAGGTGGATGTTGTGAACCATGAGATGGGGGCTGTACTCAGCTAGGTTTACTCAGAGGAAGAATAGCACCCAGTGGTATATCTCAGCTATAGACTCCATCCTAAGGAGGTATTTTATGCAGCACTAGAAATATAATGTCTAGCCATAGTATGGGCATTACAGAAACATCAACCCTATCTGTATTGAAGGAAATTCACTGTAGTTACAGACCACAATCCCTTAACATAGCTACATTGAGCCAGCATGCAAAATTCCAAGTTACTAAGGTGGAGCCTAGAGCTGCAGGCATATGATATGACAGCACTGTAGTGGGGTTAGCAATGCCAATGCAGATGGGGTCTCATGACAGGGTATGGGTTAATGTATTCCCGGATAGGCTCATTCCTCTCAAGCAATGTTTTTCAAGGGTCACTTGAAAAACTATCTTGAGTCTTCAAAGGGAAGAGACATGTAATTATATGAGGTATTGCCTGCTATGCCAGGAGAAGTATGGCAGTGGATGTGTAACATATGCTAGCACAGCTAGCTGGAATTTAGTAAAGAATTATATGTTATTTGAATAATAAACTGATTTTTACAGATGCTTGTTCTGAAAATGGATTTGTAAAGTTGCTTCTGTTAAAACTGTACCAGCGGTGGTTCCTGACTGTATTGTAACTGAATTAAATATAAATATATATATCTATATATATATATATATATATATATATATATATATATATATATATATATATATATATATATATATATATATATATGTCTACTGTATATATTCGAAAACATAAACAGTAGACCCGAGGTTATGCAAAAGTGCACTTCAGCGAAAGTACACTTCCATGAACATTGGTTCAACAAAACAATAAAGAACACAGTAACATTGTTTTTTGCAGGGGGCAAGCCCACCTGCACCCCCCACACACCCCTACTTAAATATACCAACTCCGAGATCGCAGTACAGTGGGGAAACACATAAATTCCCTTTCCCCAGTGTAGTGTGCTTCGGCACCTGTGTTCCTTAATGGTTCATTGAACTGTTCTTCGCGGAAGTGCACTTTTGCTTAAGCGCACTTTCGCATAACCAAGAATCCACTGTTCATTTTCGAACAAGTGGATTTTTGGTCTTTTTCAGTAGACCCATATATATATATATATATATATATATATATATATATATATATATATATATATATATATATATATATGTTAACAAGAACACTAGAAGAGAAGAGGTTAAGCCCAGCTCCAGCTAACTTTGGAAAATAATAAGAAATTAAATTACTGAGCCTAGGCTATGAAGATGTTATCTCACAGTTTTGAATGAAGCCAGAGATGCAATATCTGTAAGAAGCATAGTTTGTTAGTCTCTGTAAGACGAGTAGAAGTTTGTAATTGTTTTATAACTTCCAGAAGCTGCACCAGATTTGAGCAATGATCTTGTGTGTGTGTACTATTGACATGTAGGTGCTAAATCCTGGCAGTTTTTAGCAATGGAGGGTTGCATGGGAAACTGAAATCAGATGACCAGAAGTATGTGATGTAATTCTGTACAGAAATAATGTTTTAATATTAGGTAAGACAGAAGTCTTAGGGTAGTTTATTTTTTGGAACCTGACATAAAAGGATCTCTCTCCTACTTTATCTTGCCTTGCTCTATTAAGTAAGTAGGAGCAGTAATTCTCTAGCTCATTCAGGAAAATATAGTGAGAATAGTTAAGTATTGTTTTTTGTAACTGTGTGAATCTTTCCAGCTGTGTTATTTTTAATATTTCCTGTTTCTGAAACTCTTGTGTTTACTGTAAATAGATATTTCATATTTTCATGTCCTTTTAATATTTATTATTAAATATATTTAAACTTTTCATTGTGGCTGGTCCTTTAGAGAATATTTTAACCTTTGAGAGTACTTATATCTATTGATGACATGGTGGCTACTTCTGAAGCCTGGCTGTTTGGTGAACATTGCCATTTGTATTAATATTAATTTCACTCAGTATAATTTGGTACCCTTGCAAGATCACTAGGTAGCTGGTTTGTAGTGTCTGGTGGCAGTGGTAGTCTGGCAGAAGGGGGCACAGTGGGTAAATCTTTACCAGCCTTTCATCAGATGTGTGTGTGTGTGAAAATCAAATCTCACCATGCGTGTGTGTGTGTGTGTGTGTGTGTGTGTGTGTGTGTGTGTGTGTGTGTGTGTGTGTGTGTGTGTGTCAGCTACTTGTATCAGGGACACAAAGCACTGGTTTCACAGAGAGGGTGCTGAAGGACTTGGCTTGGTCACTCAGCTGAGGACTTAAGTCTATAGCTGTGCTAGAGAAGAGCCTTACGGCGGCCCTGGAGAGAGATACATATAAAGAAATCCAGACCCCAGGCTGACTGCATTCCCTGTTTGCTCTTACATAAATTGTGCTTGATGCAGAGAGGTCTGCATCTGGAAATACTGAGTGTATCCATTTGTATTCCAAGTGAATGCCCCTCTCCAGTGCCAGTGGTGAGAATATAGGCTCCTTGATTACTGGCCCAGAGTGGGGACTTCACATATTGGGGGTGCCACAATAGCAATCAGTGGTTTATGCTGTGGGTTGACTCTTTCAATGGGGATGTCTTTGCAATCACTGATTCTACCCCAGTGCCCTTTCCTTACTAGGAGAAAGTCCACTGGAGTTGTATGTTGTTAACTCTTGTGTGTGATTTTGTTACTGTCTCTTTTGCTGAACCATGCATTGCCACCTTCAACCCAGTTGCTAGGCAGAAGTTGTTGGCCTCTCCTTTATTCCTGCTGACCTGGCATTTTATTTATTTATTGATTTATTTATTTACATATTCGTTACTGAGATAGATGACTGATCACAGATTGACCAACTGTAGGCTAAGTCCAAGAATATACGCATTAAGGTCTCTCATTATCACCACCAGCTCATGTTATCCTGCTTTATTTAGTGGTTCATGCAGTTGCTACCTAAATGCATCATTTTTCTCATTATCAAAACCCTGCTCTGGGGCATAGGTTGAAGTTATGAATACTGCCCTATCTATACAATGGAATCTGATTGTCATGAGTATCACTAATTCTGATGACATGTGTCACTTTCTTCAGAAAACTCTCCTTTATTACAATTACCACATCATTTCACATCTGTCCTTGACCCTGAGTTGTAGACTTTAAAGCTCAAGCCAAGTGCCTTTGGTGTATCTATCCAAGAGGGAGTAAAATTCAGAGCAGCTGGCAGCAGCCTGACTTACAAGGTTTGCTGGAGATCTATTACATTTGTGATTATCAATAAAATCAGGAAGCAGTAAATAATGGGTTTTGGGGTAATCCCTGAAGGTAGAAGAGTTATTATGGGCTGCAAAGCAGGCTCTCATACAGAATATCACAACAAGATGGTCAGATTTGGCTTGGTAGGAGACAACAAGTGGGTGGTGCAACCGGGAGAAATATTTGTGAGGATAAGATCAAGAAGAGTAGTATCTCTGATGAGTAGGGGACAGTTTGGTCACATGTACTAGTATTTCTGAGAAGTTTTGTTGTTAATGTTAGTAAATCTTTGCCAGTTTCATTGCAAATAGTTGAAGTCACCAATAAGAAATGTATTTGGTTCAAGTGTTAATTTTTTAACTAGTTAAGGCATTCTGCATGCTCTAAAGAGGTCATAGTTGGGGATCTATAATTTGTAATAATGTGATAATTAATTTTATAGAGTATAACTAGGATTTCAACCTAGTTATAGGTTCATGCTAAATCTGGTGACAAGCAAGGGGTTACAAGTAAATACAGATATACCCCCACAGCTTGCATGGATCTGAAGGGATGGTAGGCATTGCTCCCTGGAATATAAGGAAAGCTATCACTATAATGGAACCAGGTTTCTGTAATTACACAAATGCCAATGTTTTTGAGAATAAATAAGGCATGAAGACCAGATTTTTTGTTGTTTAGGCTTCTGGCTGCATTCCCATTTCTTGTCTGTTGGGATGCCAAGTAGAAACATTTGCTCCTTTTTTTTCCTTCACAGCACATTCAGCAAAATATTCAAATATGAATGGGTCCCATAATATGAATTGCATTTTCAGGTCTATATTATATCATCGGATGCTTAAAAAAGCAAACGATGAATAACTGACTCCCTGTAACTGAAAGCTTACAATCTCGAAAGCTCAGAACAGTGATTTTCTTCCAAGGGAAAAAAAATCGCTGTTCCAAAAAAAAAACAAAAAAAGAAAAAAAAAATGAAAGAATACATAAAGTGGGGGGCTTTGTCCCCACTCCTGATGTGGGGGGCTGTGCCCCCCACCCCCCTACTTAAATATACCAACTCAGAGATCGCACTACAGTGCCGAAAACGGCAAAGTACAGAAGCAGCCAAGTGAATTCTTTCCCTGGGAAAGAATTCGCTTAAAAGTCGCTTCACTATTTTGCCTTTTTGTTGTTTTAAGTTCGTCCAAGACGCATTCGATAGAATGCGTTTTCGGTCATCTAATAGGAACCCTGCATTCTCATCCAGCAGCTTCTTTTTTATCTTACATTGTAAGGCATCATCTGCCATTTAAAATTATTACACTGCATATCTCTTCCAAATGTTTATGTATTTCTCCTTAAATCTTGTTGCTTCTAACTACAGTCCTACAAATAAATGCTACATTTTAAATATATTGCCCTAAAACTTAAATTATAGTGGGCATGTATTTGCTTATGTCTTGCTTATATCAGAACTGTCTGCCTATCACCCCCCAAATCATACAGGTTTCTACTAAATAAATGCCAGGATCAGGATAAATAAAGCCTTTTTAATCACCTTAGAGCACAAAAACATTTCTAGTCAACATGATCTCTGGTAAATGGATATGATGAAAGCCATGCTGTAATATTATTTATATTGCTTTGCTGCATATTATACTGAACTAAATGTTGAGGTATGCATGTTATGTATATACATCTGAATTTGTAAGTGAACACATTGTCTCTGTCTCTCTCTCTCTCACACACACACACACACGCACACACACACACACACACACACACACACACACACACACACACACACACACGCACACGCACACGCACACGCACACGCACACACACACACAGACATTGGCCTATGACCTTTCTTACTCCTATATCAAGTTTCATTTAAAAGGCTGTTTCATGATATCTGCCCTTGGATCCTCCTCTTTCAATGCAGTTGCATGCCAAAATGTTTTTGAAAGGGTTTTTGTGTAAGAAGCCTCTAAGAAAACTGGTGGTCCCTCCTTGAGATCTTAATTTTACATTAAAGAAACTAACACTTGCTCCATATGAACCAGCTAACCTGGCTGACTTGAGGTTTTTAACATGAAAAACAGGTTACTGATTGCGCTGATCTCTACAAGAAGAGTATCTGGGTTGCAAGCTCTTATGGTGAATCAACCCTACCTCATTTCCTTAGGTACAGGGCTTCTTTTGAGTTTACTTTAAGCCAAAGTATCCACCCCCCCCCAAACCCAGAAATGAGGTAGAAATTATATTTCATACTTTTCATGTGTACAGAGAGCTCAAGTATTATCTCGACAGAATTAAATTTTTCGGATCTTCGGATCATTTGTTCTTTTCTTGTGAAGGCAAAAAGGAGGGACAATCTGTGTCAAAACAGACTTTCAAAATGGTTGCCTAAAGCTATTAACTTTTGTTATACTCACTATAAGAAATCTATTCCAAGCAAGGTTAGGCCCACTCTATCAGGGCCTTGGCTTTATCTATGGCTTTTCGGAAAGGGTTGGATTCTAGAAGTGTTCTAGAAGCAGCAACTTGGTCCTCTGTACATACTTTTACAAAGCACTGTAAGCTTGATTCCTACTCTAGATGTAGATCAGGCTTTGCAAGGACCAATCTTCATGGGCTCCTGAACTCTATTCCTTCCACCTCCCAAATGTAGTAAGCTAGGGTAATCTACCCATATAGATAAGGCTACTGCAGCAGTGATCAATATAGGTAAATAGGTTCATAGGTTCATACTAGGCTATCGGCCCTAGGGCCTATACAAGCCTAGCCATAACAATTCCCTGGATATTTCTTCCCGCAATATTTACTTCCCTGGACCCCTGTCTAGCAGGGTGACTGACATGATCCCCGGGGTGAATTTCCTATCTCCCATCCAGTCATCAAGGTTCCTTTTGAAGAGGGTCAAGGAGGTGCTCTGCTTGACATGTATGGGCAGTCTATTCCAGAGTATGGGGAGTCTCTGGGTCAGGAACCTATCCCTCCAGCATGTTTTGTTCATTGTGATGACAAGGTTTAGATCCCTGGAGCGTGTGGCTCTGAGGGATTGGGATTTCTTTAAGTGGAGCATGTCCAACAACTCAGGGTTTGACATGGCCTTGTATGTTAAGCAGAGATCGCCTCTGAGTAGACGATATGCCACAGAGTATAGCTGGAGTTTTTTTAGAGGGTCAGCATATGGCATCGGCTTTAGGCCTGTGATTCTTTTAGTGAGGTACTTCTGCGGCCTTTCCAGCTGTTGCAGATGTCTTGTGAGGTACAAACCAAATGGGGCGTTATACTCTATAATGGGTCTAATGAGGGATGAGTACAGTGGGACAATGACCTGCTTTTTACTGGATGAAAAGCCCTTAGTGATGAGGTGTGCCACATAGAAGGATTTCCTGACTGTTGTGGCAATGTGGTTATCAAAGCTGAGACCACTGTCCACCTGTGTCCCTAAGTGTCTCATCACACTTTCGATGTTTAGTGTACTGCCACCTATGTGGTAATTCATGGGTACATGTTTTTTTCCAAAGGGGATAACTATACATTTCTTGGAATTAAGCTTGAGCCCATGGCTCTGGCACTGAGCATCTGTTTCTGTAAGGCCCTTTTGTAGAATATCCACATCATTTGGGGATTCAATAATGGCATCCAGTTTGCAGTCATCTGTGAACTTTGTTAGCCAGAGTCCCTTAGTGTTGGCCTCTACTTCAGAGAAGTATATGCCAAACAAGAGTGGTCCCAGGACTGAACCTTGAGGTACTCTACTTTTCACTTGTCTGGAGTTGGATTTGGAGTCGGCTACTTTTACAGTCTGGGTTTCTGTCAGTAAGCCAGTTGGCAACCCATCGAGTGACATAGGGATTTATGCCCAGCTTAGTAAGTTTTTCTATGATTCCAGAGTGGGGGATGGTGTCAAAGGCCTTGACGAGGTCCAGATAGGCTGTGTGGACCACCATACCCTCGTCCGCAGCTCTGGAGACTGATTCAAAGAAGTCAATCAGGTTCAGGAAACAAGATCGGCCCTTCACTAACCCAAACTGGGTGGGGTCCAGTGTTTGAAGGTTGCTAATAACTTTGTTTATAAGTTCCATGATAATGCGTTCCATGTCTTTGCAGATCAGGCTCGTCAGACTGATGGGATGGTAGTTCCCGGGATCCAAGGTGGATCCCCCCTTGTGGAGTGGGATATCTGTAGCTGTGCTCCACTCAGTGGGTACGAAGCCTGAGGTGAGGCTATGATTTAACATGACACATAGGTGAGGTGCCAGTTCATTTTGTAGTTCATGTAGTACACAGCCCTGGATGTCATCTGGTCCCATGGATGCTGTATTCTTAGCTTTGGAGAGTGCAGTTTCTACCTGTGTGGCCATGATTACTGTAATTTGGCAATCTTTTGATATTGAGATGGGCCCTTTAGGGGGTGAGAGAGGGGTGAAGTTGGCACTAAATCAATCTGCCAGGATATTGGCAATATCATTGGGATCACTATATTTAATGCCATTCTGTTGCAGCTCAGAGCAGATCTAAGCATTGCCATTTAGAATCTTGGCATAACTATAGAATACCTTGTGGTTGTCTTTGGAATCTTAGGCAATTTTATTTGCATAGCTAACTTTTGAGGATTTTATGAGGGATCTCAGCTTCTTACTGAGGCTGGTGAGGGAGTCTTTTGGATCCTGGGATTTTCCTCTTTTCTGCAACAGTTTCTTCCTTCTGTTGTATAGTTTGTTTATAGCAGGGGACCACCAGATTGGCTTCTTTGCTTTGGAGGAGAGCATCTTGGTTCTATTTGGGATGGCACAATTCATGCATGAGTGGATGTGCTCATACAGTGCCTTAGTGTAGGATTCAGCAGTCGAACTTTCAGATCCCGTCTGCATGGGTGTCAAGAAGTTTGTCACTTCTGACTTCAGTAGCATGAAGTTGGCTTTGGAGAAGTTTTTTATGGAGGTTTTCCTACTGGGGGGTAAGGGTGGGATGTGGATGTCAAGGGTGATTTACTTATGGTCAGACCTGACCAATGAGAGGGTGTCACTGTTGTGGGAGCATCTATCTCCCATGTTGGTAATGACCAGGTCTAGGATATTGGAGATCCTGGTGGGACAATGGATTAGTTGATCCAGGGCATTGGAATTTATGAATTCCAAGAACCATTGGGAAAAGGTGTTGGTACCCAAGCAGTTTTCCCAGTTAATGGCAGGGTAGTTGAAATCACCCAGTATTAGGGTGTTTGGTTGTATCTTAATATTTTCCAGTATGTTTAGAAAGGTGTAGTGAGAATCTTGGGGTATGGTGGGGGAGCTGTAGCAAGCTACAATTTGGGTTGCAGTTTAGCTAGTGTTAGTTGCACCTGGAGAATTTCAGATGCATTGTGTTGGGCAACTAGCCTGGAGGTGTGAATATCCTTGGTGAATATGGAGACTCCTCCACCTTTAGTGTTTCGGTCTTGGTTTTGTGGCCGAAACATATGGTAAGAGTTGTAGCCTGGTATTGCAGGGGTGCTCTCTGGAGCCTTGAACCAGATCTCAGTTACTGCACAGATATTGATGTTCTCCATTTTTGGGAGTGCCTTGAGAGAGTGCATTTTGAGGTTTAGATTTCTAGCATTGAGTAGCATTACCTTCAGATTTTGCATGCTTGTATCTGTTATGGTGGTGGTTTTGTCCTTTAAACCTTGCCTAAAAAAGGCACTATAGGGGTAACAAGAGCTTTAGCCAGTAACCTGAATCCCAGGGGTGACAGGTGCAGACCATCTCTAGCAAAGCATTGTGGCTTGTTGATCATGTCTTCCCAGGCAAACCAATACTGGATCCCCTTTGAATGACACCAGAAGCTTAGCCAATTGTTGAAGTCAATCATTTTGTCCTTATACTGTGGTATCATTCTGGGCAAAGACAGGATGTTACTCAGAGCTAGGGTCATACCTGTCTGGGCCACATGATCCAAGAGGTCTTCCATGTCTCTTTACATGTAGTCCAGGGAGGTATGTCTCAAGTCATTCACTCCAACATGGACAATAACAGAGTCGTATTTGTACTTGTTGTGGAGTGACTTGAGTGCATGCGTTATGTGGCGGATCCTGGCACCCGACAGGCAGCTGACTGTAATTTTCTCTTTGTTCAGCCTGGTGAGTGGGACATCAGTGTGCCTGACTATAGAGTCACCTATGACTAAAGAGTGGGTACATTGTCTTGCCTTAGGGGATGTTGTTGGGTGGCACACTGGTGTTGTGAGCTATGGTGTCACTTTGGTTGTGACTGGTGTTTGCTTGCGTTTCAGCTTCAGAGGTCCTTGTTGCTTGGGCAGGTTAATGTTAAGGGCCTCTGCATATGTGGGTTTAGTGTTGCTATGTGTGGGTGTTGATGGTGTGGGTTTTGAAGGGCTATGAGTTGCTTGAGGTGTAGTACAGGTGTTAACCTTCTCCTCTTGACTGTCTAGCACAATCTTGGCCGGAGAAAGCTTTGCTTACAGTTTGGCTATGTAAGTGCATCTCTTGGAGGTTGTAGTGTTGGGTGGTAGGAGGAGAGGGTTTTCTGTGTACATGAGGCAGTTGCCGCATTGCCCCAGTATGCCCAGATTCACCAGGTGGACAGCAGAAATCACTGGAAGCTGACCCTTGGACATGCCTGTTTAGGTGCTTTTTTGTAAAGTACAAGAGCTGTTTTCCCTTACCTTTGCAAGATACTTTGCAATTATAGGCTGTTTAGTGCCTACAATTAATATGATGAATATAGTAAAGTTATGCAAGTAACCTTACCATAATAGTAGGTGTTCAAATGATCATTGCAGCAGTAGCTGCTCCTTCCCTCCACCCCCCTTTTTTGGCATGTAGTTTATGCCAGGGTGTGATTATTTATTTTTTGTTCTTCATAGCATTGCCCTTTCATGGTTCAGCCTCTCTCCCTCTCTGTAAGCGAGAAAACTCTAAAAGGCTTGGCAGCCAGATTAATCTTTTAGTCAGCTTAGCTCAAGCTGCTTGACAGTTTGGGTGCATTGAAGGTGTCCTGAAGCTTTGGAAGCTAGTTGGCTGTTATATACTTGGCTGGATATGAACCATATAACTAAGGCTACTATAGTAGTGATCATTTGAACATCCACTATTATGGTAAATTTACTTATACAACTTGTACTTTCATCTTTCAGAGTTTGTGCAACTCTTTGTAGGCACTCTTTGGAGAGATTATTTGGTCTATGGGGACCCTTGCCTTCAAGGTTCTCCACTAGCTGGGTACAACCTGTCTTACAGTAAACATATCCACAGATTCCTGCAGTATTTTTCCGTGTTCCTGAACCTGGGATTAGCTTTATTTATTTTATTTTTTTATTTGACATTTGTTGACTGGGTTGGTCCAGCTGAGCCAAAATTAGCCCATTTTCAGTGGAGACCCAAGGAGAAAAACTCCAGAACATAAACATAGTTATAATAACATATAATTATAATACAATATAAAACAGAAGAATATTTATAAATACAGCAGAGTACATAAACAATACTTATCGACACCAGCCACCAACAACAGAAAATCCAAAATTATAAGCTGGAAGCCCAATGATGGATGCACGATAAATGAAACCCAAAAATGAAAATGTAAATACGTTCTTTTAATAGACCAAACAAAAACAATTTAGACATCAACATTTAGCGCTTTCATCCACACTATGGTGGACTTCTTCAGAATGTCTAACACACAATTCTCACAGTTTATTTAGAAACTTTTTGGCGCCAAAACTCCGCCCACTATAAATTTTAAAGTGGTATAACAATAAACCATAAACAGTATTACTGTGATCAGATGGCCACCAAAACAAATTCTACCATAACCTGTCATCCAATGATAAAACCTTAAACACACACATTTAAAAATATGTATGCATAGTGAGCATATTAAACATATTGTTCATAGGTTCATAGGTTCATAGGTTCATGGGTTCATATCTGCCCTAGGGCATTTATAAGCCTAGCCAGAGTGTGTTTGGCTTTTGCCACCCATTTTAAATTAATTTTGCTATGCCCTTTTTCGAGGTTAGTATACTGTGCCTCTGTCTAACAGTGACACAGAAGTGATACCCGGGGTAAACCTACGATCTCCCATCCACTCATCAAGATTCCTCTTGAAGAGAGTCAATGAGGGACTCTGCCTAACCTGGACTGGAATTTTATTCCAGAGTGAAGGGAGCCTCTGGGTTATGAATCTGTCCCTCCAGCATGTCCTATTTATTTCAGTGCTGAGGTTCAAGTCTCTCGAGCGCGTGGCTCGATGGGATTTGGATTTTCTGAGGTGCAGCATGTCCATTAATTCCAGGTTGGACATGGCTTTATACGTCAGGCACAGATCGCCTCTGAGCAGGCGGTATGCCACCGAGTAGAGCTGGAGTTTCTTTAACCAGGCAGCATATGGCATCTGTTTGAGCCCTTTGATCCTCTTGGTGAGGTACTTTTGAGGTCTTTCCAGTTGCTGCAGGTGTCTGGTATGGTACATCCCAAAAGGGGCATTGTACTCAATTATGGGCCTGATGAGGGATGAGTAAAGAGGCATGATGACCTCCCCTGATCTAGATGTGAATCCATTCATGATTAGGTGGGCTATATAAAATGTTTTTCTAACCACTTTGGCCACGTGGTTGTCAAATGAGAGATTGCTATCAACTTTGGTCCCCAGGTCCCTAATTGCTTCTTCTGTAGTTAATGGATTGCCACCTATGTGGTAATTTGTGGGCACTTCGTTTTTGCCAAAGGGGATGACTATACACTTTTTGGCATTTAGCTTGAGGCCATGGCTCTGGCACCAGTTGTCTGTTTCTAAGAGGCCCTTTTGGAGGATGCTTGTGTCAGCTGGAGAGTCGATTATGGCGCCCAGTTTGTAGTCATCTGCGAATTTGGTCAGCCACAGTCCTTCCGTGTTGGCCTGTACCTCCGAGAAATATATACCGAACAAGAGAAGTCCCAGGACTGAGCCTTGTGGGACGCCACTTGTAATTGGTTTGGAGTCTGACATGGCTCCAGCAGTTCTAACCATGTGGGTTCTGTCCTTGAGCCAGTTTGCAACCCATCTAGTGACATAGGGGTTTATATTTAAGCTGGTGAGCTTATCTATAATACCCGAGTGGAGTATTGTATTGAAGGCTTTTGCGAGGTCCAGGTAGGCTGTGTGGACCACCTTCCCCTCGTCAATGGCCTTGGTGACTGTTTCAAAGAAACTGACCAGGTTTAAGAGGCAGGATCTGCCCTTAAAAAAGCCGAACTGGGTAGGATCCAGTGTCTGTAGGTCCCCAATATCTTTATTTATGAGGTCCATGATGATCCTTTCCATAGCTTTGCAAACCAAGCTAGTCAGGCTTATGGGGCAATAGTTTCCAGGATCCATTGAGGCACCACCTTTGTGCAGAGGGACCACTGTTGCTGTATGCCACTCTTTGGGTACATATCCTGTAGTAAGGCTGAGATTGAACAGTAGTTTTATGTTTGGGTTTAGCTCTTCTTGGAGTTCATGTAGGATGCAACCTGGGACACCGTCTGGTCCCATTGATGCTGTGTTTTTTGCTTTGGAGTGGGCGGCTCTTACCTGAGCATCTGAGATGTCAAGGGGGCAGCACTCTGCTGGGATAGATATTTGCCCATTTGGTGGGGAGGGGGGGAAGAAGTTTGCGCTGAACCTGTCAGCTAGCATGTTGGCAATGTCTGTGGGTTCGGTGTATTTTTTGTCATTTTGGACTAATTCTGAGCATATCTGGGAATTTCCACCCGGGTTACTAACATAACCAGAGAAAGCCTTGTGATTATCCTTAGTGTCCTGTGCAATTTTTCTCTCAAAGCTGGCCTTAGATGATTTTATGAGTGCCCGTAGTTTTTTGCTAATACTGATCAGAGATGCCTTCCCTTTTTGGGATTTTGCTCTATCATGTAGTAGCTTCCTCCTTCTATTGTATAGTTTGTTTATGGCTGGGGTCCACCAGACAGGATGTCTGCCTTTGGAGGATTGGGTCTTGGTTTTATTTGGGATTGCATGATCCATGCATTCCTGAAGGTGTTCATAGAATGCATTTATAAAGGATTCTGTGGTCTGGGCCGTATTTTCCACAGGCCTGGGGGCTTTGAAGGATTCCACCTCGGTTTTGGGGAGTGTGAAATTTGCTTTAGAGAAGTTTTTCACTGTGGTTTTCTGGGCAGGGGTGGGGTCGGGATGTGAATATCCAGTGAGATTAGTTTATGGTCTGATCTTACCAGTGAGGGATACACTTCTGGTCTGGAGCATAAAGTCCCCATGTTGGTGATGATCAGGTCCAGTATGTTTTCCCCTCTTGTGGGAGTGGTAACAAGTTGTTCCATAGCATTTGAGTTTATAAATTCTAGGAACCTTTGGGCTAGGGTGTTGGAGCTAGAGTAATGCTCCCAGTCTATGTTTGGGTAGTTGAAGTCACCCAATATAATGGTGTTTGGAGAGACCTTCATATTTTCCAGTGTTCTCAGGAAGTCTGAGTGGGGTTCCTAGGTTTGGGAGGGTGGTCTGTAGCAGGCTATAAACTGGAAGGCAGTTTTACCCACTGTTAGTTGCACATGGATAGTCTCTGATGCTTCGTGCTGTGCCACCAACCTGGAGGTGTGGGTATCTTTGACGAATATTGATACTCCCCCTCCTTTTGTGGTTCGGTCCAAGTTTTGGGTCCAAAAAGCATGGTATGAGGTATAACCTGGTAGTGCTGGGGTGCTCTTGGGAGCCTTGAACCAGGTTTCTGTTACTGCACAGATATCGATGTTCTCCATGCTAAGGAGAGTTTCGAGTGCGTGCATCTTGAGGTTTAGACTTCTGGCGTTGAGTAGCATTACTCTTCGTTTCTTATCCCTTGTGATACCTATGGAGGTGGGTTTGTCTTTTGAGCCTTGCCTAAAAAAGGCACTATGGGGGTAGCAAGAGCCTTTGCCAATATCCGAAAGCCCAGGGGTGACAGGTGCAAGCCGTCCATAGCGAAGCAACGTGGCTTGTCGAGCATGTCATCCCAGGCTGACAGGCATTGGATCCCCTTTGAATGACACCAATACTTAAGCCAATTGTTGAAATTGATCATCTTGTCTTCATATTGTGGCATCATTCTTGGTGAGGGTAAGATGCTACTCAAGGTCAGGGTCATATTTGCCTGGGCTATATGCTCAGAGAGCTCCTCTATGTCTCTTTTCATGTAGTCCAGGGAGGTACGTCTCAGGTCATTCACACCAGCATGGACAATGACTGAGTCATATTTGTACTTGCCTAGGAGTGACCTGAATGCATGTGTTATGTGGCAGATCCTAGCACCCGACAGGCAGCTCACCATGACCTTTTCCTTGTTCAGCCTGGTGAGCAGGACGTCAGTGTGCCTGACGATAGAGTCACCTATTACAAGTGTATCAGGTGTGTTGTTTAGCCTTAAGGGCTGTGACTGTTTGGCACACTGGCTTTGTGAGCTATGTGTTACACGTGTTTTGTTTCGGGGTAGCGGTTGCTCGGGTGTCTGCTTTGGAGGTCTCTGCTGCTTAGGCAGATTTTTATTTAGAGCCTCCGAGTATGTTTTTGTGTGTTTATGTGTTTGGTTTGCTGTTGTGGTAGGTCTGTGTGAGACTGGAATTGTAGTGAGTGTGGTTTCCTTCTCCTCCTGACTGGTTACACCAGTACTGAGTTGAGAGAGCTTAGCCTCCAGTTTGGCTATATGGTTGCATCTCTCACATGTGTTGGAATTTGTTGAGAGGAGGAGAGGGTTGTCTGTGCACATGAGGCAGTTGTAACATTGCCTCAAGATTCCCAGATTCACCAGCTGGAGCGGAGAGGAGTTTGACAACTGACCTTTGGACATGCTAGAATAGTATTGGGAATTCCTTTATAATTGAAAAAAAGGGCCAACGGGGAACAAGGTACTCAAGGGGAGTTTGTGAGGGTGTAGTGCTTTTAATTTTTTTAGTGCTGACTTATATAATTGCTTTAGTGAGCAAGTGCCAGGTAACTTAAATGCAATGTGTTACAGGTAACTTAAATGCAAAAATGACAAGCAGTAACTTTCTTTCAAGTGAAACAAGGAAATAAGTACAGTAAGCAATGCAGATATCACTAGGGATCCACTGAAGCGCTGAAAAGCCACGTTTTAGGTGGAATTAGCTTTTCAGGGAAATAAAAAGCAAACAAACAACAAGCATACAAACAAAGCTAGATTCAGCAGGCCTGGATCTAGTCTATGCTACAGCAAACAAGGTGTACTAATTACAGTAAGAAGCAGTTCAAATATGCAGGCACTATAAGCCTTTAACCAGAAATTCCCAGCTCAGAAGGGCAGATTCCAGCCTCTCCTCCCACAAGAGTGCAGACCACGAACCCTCTTAATGTAAAATAACTGGCCTGAAGCCCAAGTGCTTAAACCAGAACTAATACACTTTTAGAATAACAGACACTGAGCCCTCAATCAGCAGTTCCCAACTTAGAAGGATGTAAGCTACCTGTCATGCCACCACAGTGCAGGCCACAAACCTTCCTAATGTAAAACAACTGGTCTGAAGCCCAAGTGCTTAATCCAAAAGACTTAGAATGATAGCTACACTTTAATCAAGTTACTACCAAGCAGTAATAAATACAATTGAATACTTTAAAGAATGCCTGGATTAGTGCTCAAGTTATACAAACAAATCTAGATTCAGCAGGCCTGGATCTAGTCTATGCTACAGCAAACAAGGTGTACCAATTTCAGTAAGAAGCAGTTCAAATATGCAGGCACTATAAGCCTTTAACCAGAAATTCCCAGCTCAGAAGGGCAGAGTCCAGCATCTCCTCCCACAAGAGTGCAGACCACGAACCCTCTTAATGTAAAATAACTGGCCTGAAGCCCAAGTGCTTAATCCAGAATGAATACACTTTTAGAATAACAGACACTGAGCCCTCAATCAGCATTTCCCAACTTAGAAGGATGTAAGCTACCTGTTCTGCCACTACAGTGCAGACCACAAACCTTCTTAATGTAAAACAACTGGTCTGAAGCCCAAGTGCTTAAACTAAAAGGCTTAGAATGAGTTACACCAAGCAGTAATAAATACAACTGAGTAATTTTAAGATGATGCAAAAGCAAAATAAAGTAGGAAGAAACACAAATACAGTAAAAGCAGATACATTTTTTTTTTTTTTTTAGTGGAAAGAGAGAAAGGAAAGAGAAAAAGGAGTAGCAGAAATTAAGCTGATTGGCTTTCTCAAATGTTCTCCCTGTACTGGGTAGAATGAGGTAATGACACTAGACTGGGAGGAGGGTCCCAGATCAAATTTACACTAGGGGTGGGCAACTGCAAAGCCACCAACTATAAAAACACTATACCAACAAGGAGGGAGGGTGGGAAACAAACTGCAGAAATGTATCTCACAGCTGAAAAGCAGCAGTGAGCCTTTAAATGAAAGTTTTAAACAGCTAAAGGAGCCTCTAGAAAAAAGAGTTGAACTGCAACAAGTTATCAGAAATAAACAACCCAACAGATGCTTAACAAAAGTGGACAATTTCCAGTTAATACCTCACACACAGTGTAACTAGCTAGAAAAATACACAGTACACAAAGTGCTATAAATAACAAAGAAATAAAGAACAAAATAAACAAAAAACAGGATACTTAATGTTATATATTATAGCTCCGAGTTTCCTTGTAACCACTGCATACAAATATATAAAAATGTATACGAATAAAAAACATGTATAACTAAACATCCTGTATCTAATAAAATAGACTATCGTTTAAATGGCTGAAGTACCTTTATAAGTACCTTTGGCTCTTAGACAGATTCCATAAAGTAAGAGTAGTGGGTTCTGTGTCCGAATCCAGACCAGTAACGAGTGGTGTGCCTCAGGGCTCTGTCCTGGGGCCCCTCCTGTTTGGCATATACTTCTCAGAAGTACAGGCAAGCATGGAAGGGCTGTGGCTGACTAAGTTTGCGGACGACTGCAAACTGGGTGCTATAATAGAGTCTCCGGCCGACATGGAGACCCTCCAGAAGGGCCTAAATGAGACTGATGCATGGTGTCAAAGCCATGGTCTCAAGCTAAATGCAAAAAAATGCGTAGTAATCCCCTTTGGAAAAGACAGAGTACCCACAAACTACAACATAGGAGGTAATCCCCTGAAATCTGAAGAAGAAATAAGGGATCTAGGGACCCAAGTAGATAGTCAGCTTTCCTTTGATAACCATGTTGCCAAAGTGGTTAGAAAATCCTTCTATGTGATCCATCTGATCACGAAAGGGTTCACATCGCGATCTAAGGATGTAATGGTGCCCCTCTACTCTTCCCTCATCAGACCCATTATTGAGTACAATGCACCAATTGGAATGTACCTGGCTAGACATCTCCAGCAGCTGGAGAAACCACAGAGGTACCTAACCAAGAGGACTACTGGCCTCAAACAGTTGCCCTATGCAGCACGATTGAAAAAGCTAAGACTGTTCTCTGTTGCATACTACTTTCTCAGAGGTGATCTCTGTCTAACGTACAGAGTCATGTCCAACCCAGAATTGTTTAACATGCTCCATCTTAGCAAAACCAAATCTACTCGAGCTACATGCTCTAGGGATATAAACCTCAACACAACAATGAATAGAACATGCTGTAGGGATAGATTCCCTTCACAGAGACTTCCCTTACTATGGAACAGGGTCCTGATCTGCATAAGAGAGAGCCCCTCACTATCACTCTTCAAGAGGAACCTTGATGAGTGGATGGGTAACAGAAAGTTCACACCGGGGATCACACCAACAGCACTACTAGATAGGGGCCAAGGGTACTAGCTGCTAGTACAAGGGTCTAGGGAACTACTAAAGGGGCGTTGAATACCGCACAACGTGCCTGGGCTAATATATGCTTCGGGCAGATAGTCCAGTACCAACCTATGAACCTATAATAAATACATGTAAACATACACATACATGTGTATGAATATGTATGTTATACCTGTATATATATATATGTGCGCCTAATTTTATAAAAATGGAGGACTATCATATTACACACAATCTACCAGTCTAACAAACTATTCTGTTACTTACAAACTATAATGTATCCCATATAGATGTTGTAACCGTTAAATATTCGAAACTTCCACATGGTTAACTACACATCTCTGTCATCTTTGTCTTGCGCCTTTCTAACGCAGTGTTAAAATAGGTTTTATAGTGATATGTTCATTTAATCCTGGATGTCTAGCTGCATCGGTGTATATTTGCCATAATATTTCCTTTTTATTTAACAATGCTTTGGTGTTCCCACCTCGTGGGTCTACTGTCAATTGATCAATAATACCAAATTTAAAAGTATGCATTTCATCCCGGTCAATTATGTGTCTGTATAGTGCGTTATTCATATCCTTAGTCCTTATACTATACATGTGATCGTATATTCTCTTTTTGAACTGACGTTCCGTTTTTCCTATATAATAACTTGTACATGATGTACATTTAGCTAAATAAATTATATTTTTGGTGTTGCAATTACCATGTTTAAATTTGATAATAGTTCTTGTTAAATTGTCTAGCACTATACTTTCTGTTTCTAAAATAGCATAACATTGCTTACAACAACCACATTTCTTGGTATATCTACTTGAATCATTCCTAATTCTTGTCAATGGTCCAGCTTCAAGTTTCATTTTAGGTTGGGCCCCATTTTATATACAAATATCGGGGACTCACCTAATGTTTTCTTTATTTCTTCATCGACCACCAACATATTCCAATTTTTTCTGACTATATTTTTAATATTATCCACATAAGGGGAATATTCTAAAATGCATGCGCGACTATATTTAGTTACATCATTCAACATGTAAATCGGATTTCCTCTAAAAGAAATTGAATATATAGGTAATATGTTTACATCTAGAGGATATCCGATTCACATGTTGAATGATGTAACTAAATATGTGATAAGTCAATGGGGTAAAAAATATCCCCCTTTATTAGGAAAAGAATTGTTTATTAATACAGACAAAATTGATAATAAGAACTTAATACAACATTAAGGCCCAACCTAAAAATGAAACTTGAAGCTGGACCATTGACAAGAATTAGGAATGATTCAAGTAGATATACCAAGAAATGTGCTTGTTGTAAGCAATGTTATGCTATTTTAAAAACAGAAAGTATAGTGCTAGTCAATGTAACAAGAACTATTATCAAATTTAAACATGGTAATTGCAACACCAAAAATATAATTTATTTAGCTAAATGTACGTCATGTACAAGTTATTATAGTCAGTTCAAAAAGAGAATATACGATCACATGTATAGTATAAGGACTAAGGATATGAATAACGTACTATACAGACACATAGTTGACCGGGATGAAATGCATACTTTTAAATTTGGTATTATTGATCAATTGACAGTAGACCCATGAGGTGGGAACACCAAAGCATTGTTAAATAAAAAGGAAATATTATGGCAAATATACACCGATGCAGCTAGACATCCAGGATTAAATGAACATATCACTATAAAACCTATTTTAACACTGCGTTAGAAAGGCGCAAGACAAAGATGACAGAGATGTGTAGTTAACCATGTGGAAGTTTCGAATATTTAACTGTTACAACATCTATATGGGATACATTATAGTTTGTAAGTAACAGAATAGTTCGTTAGACTGGTAGATTGTGTGTAATATGATAGTCCTCCATTTTTATAAACTTAGGCACACATATACACAGGTATAACATACATATTCATACACATGTATGTGTATGTCTACATGTATTTATTATAAAGGTACTTCAGCCATTTAAACGATAGTCTGTTTTATTAGATACAGGATGTTTAGTTATACATGTTTTTTATTCGTATACATTTTTATATATTTATATGCATTGGTTACAATATGTTTAATATGCTCACTATGCATACATATTTTTAAATGTGTGTGTTTATGGTTTTATCATTGGATGACAGGTTATGGTAGAATTAGTTTTGGTGGCCATCCGATCACAGTAATACTGTTTATGGTTTATTGTTATACCACATTAAAATTTAAAGTGGACGGAGTTTTGGCGCCAAAAAGTTTTTAAATAAACTGTGAGAATTGTGTGTTAGACATTCTGAAGAAGTCCACCATAGTGTGGATGAAAGCACTAAATGTTGATGTCTAAATTGTTTTTTATGGTCTATTAAAAGAACGTATTTATGTTTTCATTTTCGGGTTTCATTTATCGTGCATCCATCATTGGGCTTCCAGGGTACATAAACAATATAACACTGATGTACTCAGAGATACTTGTCAACACAGTAAGAAAAACATACATGATAACAGAAATTTTACATGGACTAAAGATATAAACTTGCTATGAGTGTATGTGTTTTTTTTTATCATACAAGAGAGGTAGGAAAAAAAGCTGTGTGTAGTATTAGTAAGACATAACAGACAAGAAAATAGTAAAGTGAGGTTTAATTTAGTTGAAAGAAGATAATAAAGTTGTGGGGGTAACACCACCCTATTCATGGAGGTGTCAAATCAAGCATCACTGAAGAGGTCTACCCCCAGAGAACCCTTGCCTATCTTCACAGTACCCTTTCTCTACCTCCAGAGGACCCTTTGTCTCCTCCCTCAAATCACTGCAGATACTGAGTATTACAGCCTCTCTCTAATAGAAGGACTTTATCATGTTAACATTGTAGAGTCTGTACTTTGGCCTCCTACATGGTAATTCTATTATGAAGGTGACATATCTCACCTTTCCTGCAAGGGTAAAAGGGTCCCATCAGGCTGCTTGCAGTTTATTGTGTCTCACAGTGCCCTACAGAATACTCTCCAGCCCTGGCTCTCCTGTCATACCAGACCTTTTGCTGTTATTATTCTTGGGCTGCGTGCTCCTAAGCCATCCCCATGAGCTCCCTAAGCCTAGTCCTGAGGTTTAGGAGATACGCCACAATAGACTCCTTGTGGAAATCACACTATGACTATCTACAAAGACATTAAGAAAAATGAGTTTGTTTCTAAGATATACAGGAAACCCACATTTTCAAACAGTTGCCTCGATTTTTCAAGTTGTTGCCCAATTTTTTCTAAGAAAAATATTTTTAAGGGACAACTGGTTAGAATTGTGACAATGTGTTCTGATTACAATGTTTTTTTCCAAGAGGTGGAGACAGTTTAGAATGTTTTAGAAAGAAACTACCCCCAAGACTTTTTTAATAAAAATTTGGGATGAAATGATTAATAATTGGGGTAAGAAATATACACCATTACTAGTTGTGGACAATGTGGTCACAAATTAAGAGATGTTAACTGAGCAAGGGGACAAGAATTTGTTCTCTAATGGACTGGTGGTCACATACAATTCTTCCTCAAAACTGGTGAAAGATATCGTTAAGAACAAATGGAATACTCTGAAGGTGAACAAATAAATGTTTAACATTTTAGGTGATGTACCTAGATTTGTTTTTAAGACAGGTAGGAATTTTAAACATATATTAGAACACCCCAAAATCCATTCCACAGACACCTGTATTAAGGGCACTAGAAAATGTGTTAGTTGTGAACAATGTTCACACATTTTAGAAAAAGAATGCATACGCTTATTCAGGTTTCGTTACAACATTCCCCTAGGGCATGGCAACTGTGCTTCCAAAGGAGTGGTTTATATAGCACTGTGTGAAGGATGTTCCAGTTATTACACTGGTAAAACTGAATGACATTTTAGTAAAAGAAGTTATGAGCATTTTTATGCCATTTGAAAGAAAAACTCTAACCATGCCGTATTCAAATGGAAATTTAAGTTTGGCATATTGGAATTGGTCCCACACAATGAATGGGGTGGTTCTTGGGAAACCATAATTGAGCAAAGAGAATTGATCTGGCAGCTCAGATTGAATGCATCTAATAATCAGGGCTTAAATAAACAAGTTTTCATTGTCCCTATACTCAAATCTAGAGCTTCCAGATTATGATGAATTTTTAAATATATTTACACAATTCTTAAACAGATATTGTTATTTATCTATTTAGTTACACATTCTTTTAACAAAACAACCCCTTGATAGTATTTCCACAAATATTTTCATATATATATATATATATATATATATATATATATACACACACACATATTTTTTTACAATGTGTAGATAGTATTGATACATGTTGAATTAATTTGTTTGATTACCATTGGATGTTTTACCTCATGTGATTTGTTCAAAAAACTATTTAAACTGAAACAAATGTATAGAATATGGTTTTGATGAAGTCCTACTGATTTTTAGGGCCGAAAGTGCTTAATCATCTTTTACTTTTACTTTATGTCTGTTAAACTTCAAATTTGTACATTTGGAAAATGAGTTTGAATTTTTACTTGGATACCTATTATTTATACAAGACATTATGTGAGCCTTTTGTTTTTCTTGTCTGGCTGCAGAGATGGC
Organism: Protopterus annectens; assembly: GCF_019279795.1. NCBI lineage: Eukaryota > Metazoa > Chordata > Ceratodontiformes > Protopteridae > Protopterus > Protopterus annectens. The sequence continues at coordinate 614,594,201 of NC_056731.1, read as the reverse complement.
CTTCATCTGTTTCACCTGGGCTTTGGGCTTCTGGCAAAGGCTCTTGCATCCCCATTAGTGCCTTTTTTAGGAAAAGTGATAAGGTTAAAACTACCAGCATAAAAATTTCAACAAAACACAAATTAAAGGTCATGCTGCTAAATGCTAGGAGTCTAAACATGAAACTGCATTCATTGCAAGTATTCCTAACCCTTGAAAATGCTGACATCTGGCAGTCACAGAAACCTGGTTCAAAGCTGTGGAGTGCACCCCAGCCTTACCTGGTTACTCATCCTATAATACATTCAGACCCCAAACTGTGGGCAGTAAAGCCAAAGGGGGTGGAGTTTCAATATACATTAAAGACATGCACACCTCTAGGCTGGTCAAACAGTATGATGCACAGGAGACACTCCAGGTGCAGTTAACCATTGACAAGACCCCTAGTAAAATTATAACTAGCTATCAGTCCCCAAATCTGAATCAAGATGCCCAATCTGCCTATTTGGACCTGTTTGAATCTATCAAGATTCAACCCTTTACCCTGATCTTGTGTGACTTTAACTTCCTAAACATAGACTGGAAGAACTACTCATGCCAGAACACAAATGCGCAGAGATTCTTTGATCTTGTCAATGTAAATGCCTTGTAACAGCTAGTCGATACCCCCACAAGAGGTGATAATATCTTGGACATGGTATTAACCAACATGAGTAACCACTGCAGCATCCCTATAGTATCATCCTCCCTGGAAAGATCCGACCACAAAGCGGTCACTTTCGATGTCACCATCTCCCCCAATCCCCCTCTAGCTAGGATCAGACATAAAAACTTCTCCAAAACTGGTTACAGCCTCCTGAAGGATGGTATAAACAGCTTCACAGCCCCCTCCCCCTCTGTAGGAACTGGCACCAATATCCAAAACTACACCAAAGCACTATACAGGCATTTATATAGATGCATAGAATCAGGAATATCCGACAGCACTAAGTCATCCTCTGCAAGGAAGAGTAAACATGTCTGGTGGACATCTACAATAAATAAACTCTATAACAAAGAGAAAAAAATGATGTCCAGGACCAAGAAGGAGCAGGTGCCCAATTGGAAGCAATGTCTCCTTAGCCTGAACAACAAATAAGAGCACTAGTGAAATCATCCAAAGCAAACTTTGAGTCCAAATTGGTCACATGTACTAGAGACAATCATAAGGCCTTCTTAACATTTGTCAGCAACCTCAAAGGAAGCACGCAGATCTGTTCAGAACTGGTAGTCAAGGACAAGACATATACAAATGCCGTAGATATAGCAAACTTGCTGGCTGACAGATTCAGAGAAAACTTTACTCCTCTGTCCCCCCATCAGTAAATCAGGACATCCCCAGTACCTGCCCCCTTCCCCTTATATCTAGGGAACAGGTTATCACCGGTCTCTCAAAGGCAAAAAATACAGCCTCCATGGGACCCGATAACATCCCAGGCTGCATCCTACATGAACTCAGGTAGGAACTTTCAGCACCATTAGGCACCCTATTCAATCAAAGTATGAGTACTGGCTTTGTCCCAGCTGAGTGGAGGACAGCCACTGTCATCCCTTTACACAAAGGTGGAGGGTCCACCGATCTGGAAAATTATAGACCCATCAGCTTAACTAGCTTGATCTACAAGGCCATGGAACGGATTATCATGGACCTCATTAACAAGGATTCTGGCAACCTCCAAGCACTTGATCCCACACAGTTTAGCTTCATCAATGAAAGGTCATGTCTACTAAATTTGGTTAACTTCTTTGAGACAGTCACCAAAGCCATGGATGAGGGGAAGATGGTGCACACTGCCTACCTTGACCTGGCCAAAGCCTTTGACACTATTCCCCACTCGGGCATAATAGATAAAATCTCTCAACTAGGCATTAATACATATGTTACCAGATGGGTAGCAAACTGGTTCATTGATAGAACCCACGTAGTCAAAATATGGGAAGCCACCTCAGGTAGTAGACCTGTAACAAGCGGCATACCCCAGGGTTCAGTTTTGGGGCCTCTGTTATTTGGGATATACTTTTCTGAATTGCAGGCCAAAACCAGTGGGCTATGGCTGACCAAGTTTGCAGATGACTGCAAGCTGGGTGCTGTCATCAATTCCCCTAGTGATGTGGACATCCTCCAAGAGGGTCTCACTCAGACAAATGACTGGTGCCAGAAACATGGCCTCAAGCTGAATACCAAAAAATGCATCATCATTCCCTTTGGGAAGAGTGACGTCCTCACAAATGATCACATTAATAACAATGTCCTAAGCATTCAATCAGTTATGAGGGATTTGGGCACTCAGGTTGATAGCAACCTAACTTTTGACCACCATGTTGTTTCCCTGGCATGGAAAGCCTTCTACATGGCCCACCTCATAAGTAAGGGTATCTCATCCAGGGACAAGGAGGTCATAACATCCCTGTATTCTTCCCTTATAAGGCCCATTATTGAGTACAATGCACCTTTCGGAATGTACCTCGCAAAGCACATGCAGCAGCTGGAGAGACCTCAGAGGCTCCTCACCAGAAGAATCCAGGGCCACAAACATCTACCATACACAGATAGGCTAAAAGCCCTACCCCTCTACTCAGTTTCATACAGACCTCTCAGAGGTGACCTCTGTCTGGCATAAAAGGCGATCATGGTCCCCACCTTGATGGGACTGCTGCATATCCGCAAGTCAAGCTCCACTCAAGTAACACACACACACACGTGGCCTCAACCTGGTCTATGACATCAACAAGACTTGTTAGCGGGACAGATTTGTGTCCCAGACACTCCCTCATATATGGAATAGACTCCCTCTCCACATCAAGCAGAGTACCTCTTTACCCCTTTTTAAGAGCAACCTGGATAACTGGATGGGAAACAGAAAATATACCCCTGAGATTCCACCCATGTCCCTGCTGGAAGGGGCATTGGGTGCTGATTTGTCTAAACATGGGCTAAACACTTGGCTAGGCTTATAAGGGCCTCAGGGCCAGTAGCCTAGTAACCTGTATGATCCTATGATCCTGTGATTTACTGGTCTGCTGCTGCACAGTCACAATCTACAAGTAGTGTTTCGTAGTCCTATAACCTGACCATCCAACATTAATGTGGTAGTACCAAAATGTAACAAAGGTGAATGACCATAAACTGTCCCCTTTTGTTAGGATGTAATCAATATGATGAGTAAAAGAAATGATTTTATGAGTTATTTTCCCAGCAACAGGATGATGATGTAATTGACATGGGGGCCTGGGACAAAAACATATTATAAAACAGTGTAAGAAAAGAAAGACAAAGAGAGGTTTATGCTATCTTTTGTGTGGAACTATCTATGAGTGCTAGTTATTTATGTCAGTATTTCTGTAGTAAGCTACTCGTGGAACCTAGATAAATAGAATGAAATCATCCTGTCTGTTTTTTATTTTTATTTGACTTTCTTATATATGCCAACCTACGTATATTTTACTTTGCACTTGCAGTATTTTCTTGATTATTTAGTAGCTAGCATTTATTTATTATTAGCATATTTATGCATTATTATTTATGTTTGAAAGGGCTAATCCTTCTTTACACTGTTGGGTAGCAAGCTGCATGGCAAACAACTCCTGTGAGACTGCTTAGGCCTACAACTAGAGTAACAGGTATTAATCTGTTTATTTTATATTTTGGATTTTAGCACAACCAGTGACTGGTGTTTTCTGGCCCTAAAACTCAGCGTGGTGTAGTACCATGCAGTGAAGAAAATGAAGCAAGCAATTCTGCCATCCTTCCCTTAGAGTTTTAGGTGTGTGTGTGTGTGTGTGTGTGTGTGTGTGTGTGTGTGTGTGTGTGTGTGTGTGTGTGTGTGTGTGTGTGTGTGTGTGTAGTATATTATAGTATGTGTAGTGTGTTTATGTGTGTGTGTGTGTGTGTGTGTGTGTGTGTGTGTGTGTGTGTGTGTGTGTGTATGAAAATAATATGCTGTGTGAAAGTCAGCTCTTGTAGATAAAGAGGCACTAGCTTGTATTGGTTCAAAAAGATAGTACTGAATGACTCAGCTTTGTAAGTCATCTATGTGAAGCCAGTTTGTGTGGAGGGTGAAAGCCTATACCCAAGATAGCAGTGTGTATTCCCTTTATGTTCCTAAAGCCATGTTGTATTTTGTGAATTAATTAATGACTCAGTCTAGTGTGCACTTTCTTGCTATTACTTCACTATTGGTGGCAGTGGTGAGATTCAAACCCCAGTTGTGCCAGCCTTGCATCACATATGGTGGCAGAGGTGTCATTACACCTTCATATTTGGGGTCAATGGTATCAAGTCGTCCTCACATTTGGAAACAGTGGTGCCACTTCACTCTGCAATTTGTTATTTAAAATCCTGACATTTGCTTGTATGCTCAACCCTGTATTATAGCTAAAGTATTGCTTATCACTTGCAGTGACTTTGCACCCTGGGTAGGACTGGAAATTAGTCATTGCTTATCAGTGACCTACGCCAGTAAGCAAGCATAAATAAAATAAATACAATTAATAAAATTAAGTTCTCAAATGCCTTGACAATAAATTCAATTTTTGCATTATGCCTAAAATCATTTGCTGCTTTTGAAAAGGGATTTTAGGTAGAAGGTGGCTAATAGTATGCTTGAACTGACTGGGTTTAGCTTTTGTGGTTAGAAAGATGTTGAATACATAGGCTGTAAAGGGCTATTGGTGTACAAAGTGTGCTGTTTTATAGCTTGTACATTAGCTGGTGAATTTAATGATAATCTGCATTATAACCTGTTTGAATGTTAAGGATTTTTTCCAGCTTCCTATTGTAATTCCAAGACTCATAATTAGGCATCCTGCAATTACAAAACAAAGTCTGAAAATATAGGAGAACAGCAAATGTTGAATATCTCTGTTCTCCTTTAAAGCTGTTATTGCAGTGCACAAGGCCACCCCCCCCCACACACACACACACCTTCAAATGTATACATACCAACTCCAAGATCATCATACCTCAGAAAAAAGGACATTTTTGAGAGGTTCAGGCACCTAGGCAGTGTGACATTTCCCGCTGGTACATTTGGTTGGGGACACATAGCTGAAGTGACATTCAGCTACAGATAAATATGGCTGTTGTTGTGAATTATTTGTGGGTAATGAGAAGCACACACACTGCCATGCCCACAGCTTTAATAACCCAGTGCATGGGGGTAGAAGAAGTAATGAGTGTGGTGCTCAGGGTACAGTGCATGCTTATGTAACTACAAAATGTAGAAGTGTGCTACAGTATGGAGGAAATCCTGCATGTGGCTGTAACCACATTAATGCTCCAGTATGCATTTTGGGTAATGTTCCCCTAGATACCGTGAAGGGGTTAGTGGTCTACACACACCAATTATAAAACACTGCCTATTGTGCACTGCAGTTTTACTGCCACTGACAAGCAGCTGATGCCTGCATTATGCTAGCTGTTTTATGTTGCCTTGGGCTTCATGGACATTATTTTCCCCACTGTGCATTTGGTTATTGAAGCTGTGGACATGGCACCAAATTCCTCTCTTTGCCCACAGGGAATTTGCAAAAGCCATATTTCTCTGCAGCTGAATCTCATTTCTGCTATGTGTCCTCAACCAAAAGTACTACAGGGAAATATCTTGCTGTCTAGGTACCTAAACCCATTGTTAGAAGTAATCATATTTTAAGCTATGTATTCTGTGGGAATAGTATCTAGTAAATCCTCTATCCTAGTACCACAATATAATGCCTTCTTGAAACTCAGAAACAAAACGTTCATCAAAACTTGCTTTCTTGGAAGATGTATATATCCATTGGTCCACCTTGATCCCAGAAGTGTCAGTAAAATCTGTTTTCTATTAGTACAGTTTAATAATAATTCCCAGACTGAATAATTACAGAGACTAGATTCTCAGGGAAACTCTATTGCTTTCTATCTCCATGCAGTTAGTATCTCTTTTTTTTTCTAAATGTCTTATTGATAAAAATGCCTGTAATTGTAAACATAACCAGCAATATATCCTTCTATGGCACACATTTTCACGCTTTACTTCCAAACATTATATTCTGTGCCTTTTCCATAGGTTTCATTCATGAATCTCTGCAGAATTAAATCACCCATACAAATCGAGTGTATTCTCAGTCCTTGAAATACTGACCAGTGGATACATTCACACTCAGCCCTGGCCCACTGTGAGTTCTGATTCTCATATTCTTCTAACAACTTATGTCAATTACTCAATTGAAATACATATTGTGTAATAAGACAATTGCTGAATGCATTGATATTTACTGAATGCAGAATATTAGACTGGTAGTGTTGGCACTACTGTTTTACAATATGCACCACACTTACTAGCTTTAAAGTTTCTTTTAACTCCACAATTTCAATATTCTGCCTTTCTGTATATATAGCATTTTAGTAATTTGTTTTGCCTCCTTAAATTTTTTTTTCCTTGATGACTTCATTTCCCAACAACATTAAGTAGTAAATCAGAATTTGTTTTATTATGTGAGTTAACAACCAATTGATGGGCTATCCTGCCAGACTGCTGTTATATTACCTGTTACAGGAATTCATCACTACATGTTTCGCAATTTATCAGTTACCCCTATCAATATACTGCAATCCATCTAACAGCATTATTGATTTAGTATCCTGCTCCACAAAAAAAGTAATGTATTTCAAGTCATATGAAGTCATCATACAAATCGAGTGAGCTGCTGAATCACAGGTTACTGTCCAATAGGATTGTGACTTTTTTGTGGGAGGAAAGAACCTGGCTCAAGAGACAAAATTACTGAGTGTATCAGCATCAGAGCATCAGCTTTCATGCTCTGCCAAACAGATCTTGGGCAGCTGTACATGACACTAAAATGGAATTGTGACAACAAAAGTTTGTTAGCTTCACTGGGTGTTGTGAACATTGGCTGGATATATTCAAAATGAACTAGCTACTACTACTAACATAGTATATGGATTTTTTTTGTATTTATTTTGAATGTGAAATATAGTACAGTGTGGCACAAATCTTTTAATGAGGAATCAGACTGCATTTAGCTGCAGCAAAATCCATATATGAGGCCAGATCATTAAAATAATTAAGAAAAATGACAAGACTGCAACTAAATAAAAGCTCACTGAGATCAAATATTGTCCACTTAATGACAGACCAATATTCAGTGAAGTTATAAAATGGGAAAATATAAATGTAAAATGAAAATGATTTAGAAACATTGAAAAATTAAAGCTGCTCATGTTATTGCTTATAGATTTATTGTTTCATTCCTCTGGGCTATAGTAAAGTTAAATAACAAGGTACATATTTTGATTATTAACTACTATAGCAATACCTGTGCATATTTGAAATAATGTAAAATTATAATTTAATGCTGCACTACAAACTAGAGGAAGGCACTTAAGCAGATGTTACTCCAACTGTTGCACTAGATACCCAGTGATAACTTTTCCACAGCAGTAGATACCATTTTCTCATTATGAGCTAGCTAAAAATCATTAGCTGCAATACTTAGCTATAAATAACAGTATTTTACTTTACAAAATAAATGCAAGTATATTTCCACATGAAATACAAAGAAAATATGCAAACAGGCATATGACCACTAACCAAAACTCATGAGAGTGGAAATGTAGCTTATTTATTCATGCTTTTGGGAAGGCAATCTTATCAATGGCAAAATCATCGTGCAGAACTATCAGCTCAATGATGCTGGACAAAAACAGCATTTATATCCATAAAATGTCTCCAAGAAGGACAAAACGTAGTACCGACTATATCATTCTAAGTCATAGGTTGCATATGCACACACACTGTCACTGTGGAATCACTTTGCTAACTGAACATTAGGTATGTACTTTCCTTAAGTCCAACTATTTCAGGATGACAACAGAACTTATAGAACTATGACTCAAGGTTTATATCTGTGACGGCTACCAAAAAATGATAAGTAGCTTTGTTGTTTTTATAGATGGTAGTTTGATTAAATGTCTTTTTGTCCAGAAGATTGATTGAAATAATATCCCTAGCTTCATGGAGTGAAATAAAAGTTCTCACAAGCCAAGAGTATTGTTAAACACCTGATGAAAATTTGAAAAATCTGAGGTTTTCATTGAGCATGGCCTTGGAGTGGTTAAGTATAAGATGGACACCAGGAAAGCTACTACACTTTTAAGTACCTCAGTATCTCAGGAAAGACTCTATTATAAAAGTTTGAGTGATGCAAATTTAGTAAATGGCTTGTGCCTTTATACAGACACTGAAGAAACCAGGTGCTTTCAGCTGGTGAAACTGATTTCCTTCTCTTCCTCTCTATGTTTACTGAAAGGGAAATATCTGGAGTCTGCGTGTCTTCATTATGTCAAGAATACTGGCAGTCTTACAGATGGGAGTGAAGCAATTCGTAAATGGCATGAATCCTACCTGTTACTTCATTGCTCAATCACAGAGTTACATATTTAAAGCAAAGCTGACAGACCTGAAACCTGGGCAGACAGGGACTGGCCACTAATCTTCTGTTGATATATTTTTATATTTAATTGTGTATGTGTATGTAACTATGCAGAAATATCCTGTTTTACAACAAAGAAGGCCAACCAGAGTATTCAAATCTCCAATGGAGAGTGATATGGCAGAGAATCCACTTGTAGGTTTCTGGCCTTTTCTAGTTTGGGTAAAAATATATTTGTTTAATGAAATCTACAGTTACAAGTATCACATATGTCGGTGCAACTGAAGAATCTTAACAAAGGAGAACAACATTCAAATAACACTTTGCTTACCTTGGCAATGAGGTTATTATATCCTGGCATTTTGCCTAAAGGAATTTTCAAAACAACACTCAAAATCTGATTAAATTGTAAATAAACCATTACACTGCAACTGGGTAAGTTGTAAGTTAACAGTGATAGTAGGCTTGCCTTGCACATGTATTCCACAACTGTACTAACTATGGGTATAGGGTCTGTCCATAATGATACTATAGTAGACCTTTGGGTGGACTAGCCTCTCAGGTCTTTGATAACTAGTTTCTGAAGTAACAAGAACACAATTGTGCATTTTACAAAATGTACTCCCTTTTTGCACTTTACAACTTAAATATACCATTTGACATAATTTTCAATATTTTTACAAGCGAGTAATTAGCCTGCATATTTGAGAAGGCAGCATGATGGTTTAGGGTTACCACAGCTGCAGACCAGAGTGTTCAATTCTGTCCTCCAATCACTGCCTATGTGGGGTGTGAATTTTCTCCCCATATCTGCATTGGTTTTCTCTCAATATTCTGATTCCATCCTTTATCCTAAAACCTTATTGGTTGATTGGGTTCTGTGAATTGTCTATATACTTTACAATTACTCTTACCATTGGGGCACAGGTCATAGCTGTAAAGGGACCATGACAGTCTTACCCAATTAACAGACAAATACATTAAATTCAGTTAAGATGGAATCAGCTCTTTTTTAAACACCTTCATTAAACTTAATAAGGCATTACTTTAGCTAAAGCAATTGAGATCTTGTGTTCCAGCTCAAAAGAATCATTTCCTTAGTTAAAGTCATTTGCTTCTCCCATATTTCTAACAGAGGACTCTGTAGGGAATTTTTTAAATCTGCCAACTCATTACACTCCCCAAAAAACATGTTCACAATTACCTCCTTGTTCCCCCTTATATCTCCAACATTTGATATCTGCCTGAGGAAAATTTCTTTGAAGCCTACTTTGGGTATAAAAATACCCATGCAAACACTTACAATCAAATGTCCTAAACCTTCTGGACATATTTTGCATACTTGGCAGCCATGCATATGTCCTCTTATTGGTCCCTTGTAAACTGCTTTCCAGTCTCTTTTCCCAATCTCTTTTAACCTCCTCTGATTAATTCTTATAGGTATTATGCAGTGTTTTATATACCCTAGTAATTGGCCTCTTTTTAGTAGCCGCTTCTGTCTAGATTTGACTAAAAACTGTACCAGAGCAGATTTTTTACTTAGGACTCCCCATCTCTTTCTCTTTGCTTTGTTATCAATCCCTGGTAGGGAAGGCAGCATGTAACTTGCAATCCAAACTTCTTTTTGGGCTCATCCATCTCTATTACCTTTTCACCTCTAGTTATTTGCACACAATGCCTTGTTTCCCTTGCCAGTTTTCCCCAGTAAATTCCAATCCCATCTTGCCTAATTTCCTTACCCCTATTTGCAGTCATTTCTATTGGCATGATCCCTTTTTTTCCATTCTCATGATGACTTAGTTCTTACAATACTTTCTGCAACTTTATGAATGTAATATTCTGTATGGTTGTTATTGTTCTCTTTAGGGATTTGCATCTAAAATCCCACTCTCTCCTTATTTCTTGAACGTCTCCCCTGCTTTACCATCATATCTTTCAAATCTGAATTATAACCGTCTGCTTGTATATGCGACTGATAGTGTATTGGTCATGTTTGGAAGCATCTTTGTTTTAGAATGTATATCATTTCCTGTTGTACCCTTTATGATAAAGTTAAAAGTGATTTTTGGAAAAAATAAAGATTACAGGGCGTTGTTTGACTGTTTTTTTTCACTGTTTACTCAGTTTTTCTCTATAACTACACCCACATGATGGTGTCATCGTAGGTAGAGCAACGGTTTACAAACAAAAACAAACATTGTGGTTAATTAAAATAACACTTCTTCAGAGGAGTTGTTTCTTATTTACAGCGTAGTTTCACTACCACACAATTATGGGAAAACAGCAGTTTATACATTTTCGTGGTGTTATGACAAGGATTTTCAGCTCTGAGAAAAAATGTCAGAGTACCAACCTTAATCACAAAATAAAATGCAAAAACAACACACCTTTTGCTTCACAAACTGTATACTTTGGCATTGCTTATGGTAAGAAGGTTGTATCTAACTTCAAACATCTGTTACTTAACACGTTCTTTAGAACATGATCTGTACACTTTAGCTATGCAGCTCTGAACTATCCCTTCAAATCATGTAATCCCAAACCACCTTGCTCTAGTTGGAAGATCAACTTTTCCCACTTAACTCTTGTTCTCTTCCCCTGCCAGATAAATTCCTTCACCTCTTTATTAATTATTGTCTACAACTTTTCTCTGGTTAATAAAAATATGCCTGACCTGTATATAAAACAAAAGAGGCAAAAAAACATTTTTACTTCTTGTATCTTACTATCTATATCCATAAAGACCTTCCAGTTTCTTAATTTTTGTATTATCATTTGTTTAATCTCTTTCCACATATTCTTAGCTGCCATAACAGACACCTTTTTAATCTATAGCTACTCCTAAATACTTCATCTTATCATGTCCTCATAAATATGGGTATTGATGAACCAGTTCATGTGGTGGTACATAATTTATTGCTATTGTCTTTGTTTTATCTACATTCATTTTATACCCTGAAAAGTCTTGAAACTGTCTCAAAATGTTGCACAACACAGAGATGGAATCCATGACTGCCTCTATGTAACTCCATCTAGGGGTGCCCATATGGGTACTATTAGTTAATTGGTTTTCCTTGTCATCATGGTAATGGCCAATCGGATTAAGCCATTCTTGTGAGGGTGGGGCTTTGGGATAGGCAGTTCCCTTACTGTAATCCAAACTGTTACAATCAAGTTTTTTTTATTTTTAGCAAGTTTCATTTTGCTAATATGACCATAATGCTAGAATAAATATGATCATATTCATATTTATATCTGAAAAACTCATTGTCATTTTTAATTAAGTCATCTAGAATGTCTATTTTATTATTAAATGTTTCAATAAAAAGAGTATAGTGCTTAATACACATTTCAATTAATTCCAGACCTTGCTTGTCAAAAGACAGATCAGTTCCCGGTGAAAAGGTGAATCATTCACTAGTCCAGTTAGGAAATGCCAAGAACATAGTCCTTTGAGGACTTGGTGACGTTGTAGGCATTCCTTAAAGTAAGAAATTTCTAATTGCAGTTTCTTTACTTTCAAGGATTTGTGGTCCAAGATCCTCAAGTTCTCCATGATATTGACATTCCCCTGGATTCTGCAAGCCCTGCACAGCGTGCAGGACTAGTGCAGGAGCTCCAGCAGGCAATATGTCTGCCGTGCGATCCTGGAATGACCTGTAGGGACGTGCACGAGCTCTCATGCACTAGTCCTGCATGGACTCAGCCCCTGTATGCAAATTACCCTATTTGCAGGAGAAATCCATGCAAATGAGGTGAATTTGCAATCCAGGAAGCTGGAAACCGGCAGTTCAGGACTAGTGTAATCTGCAGAAATGTACTCTGCCAGTAATGGAGTACATTTCTGCAAAGTACAAAACAGAGCCATGACAGCTCCAAATAAAGGGTGGATATCATATAGAAAGCATGCCAATGACCAACTATAAGGCCACTGGCATGGAAAACATTTGCAAAAATAAAAAAGTAAACTTTCATTTTTTTAGCCGATCTCAGTTGTTTAAACGTAGGGCAGTGGAGCGCAAATGGGATCAGGCAGAAAATAAGAAAAACATAAAATAAGCATACTAACCAAAATCACTATTTTGCCATTATACTCAATGGCAGGCAGAAGACAACATGGCCAGTGAACAGTGGTTGCTAAGGGGGGAGGCTCAGTGTGGGACATGTAACTATGCATCAGCATGCAATCCTATGCAAATGAGGGGAATGGTACTTAATCCCAAATTTCCCCTGCATACTAGTCAGCACCCAGCAGTGTGAGAGCAGGAATAGCTTGGTGCAAGCCTAGGAGTTAGCTGACATCATAGGGGTGTGTGCCAGGCATACTGTAAACCGATTGGAGCCCTGTGGCTTGGGTTTGCTCTTAGCTTAGCAGAGCTAAGCAAGGGGGTGTGTCTGAGGCTGCCTAGCACTCTGTACATTGCCTAAGCAGGTGTGCGCCCACACACTGGGTTTTAAATGAAAAAAAAAAAAAAGTAAACCAGGAAATAGCAGCTCTGTGCACATTTGAGCACTGTGTTTGTGCGGCACATGCCTGGGCTGAAACAGGAAGGCAATGGGAAGGGAAAACAGCAGTAGGAAGGTAATCAAGGAGAACTAGCATAGCTGGCAGGTGAAATGTATCAGAATCAGCCAATTACACAGGCAGCAGACCAGCTCAGCCCAGCTATTCCCAGAAGACTACTATAAACTATGCAAACACCTTTCCCTCTGGTTTTTCCCATACTCTACACCACCGATGTATACAAGCGGGGAACTTTTAACAAACAAAACAACAAAATGATAGGGGCCACAATAGCTATCATACAACAACATGTGGAAGAGGCTGAGGGTGGTGAGGATATGAATGCTGTCGACCAACCCACAGTGAGGAGATAGAGAAGAGTGTACAGACTCAGGCTAACCTACCAGGGGCTACATGAGGTGGAGATAGTGAAGCACTAAATGGTGGACAGGGACTTCCTACAGCAAATTGTTGAGCTGTGCCGGCCACGCCTGAGACACAGAACTAACAGAGGGGAACCCATCCCAGTGGATACCAAGGTATGTGTAGGCCTAAGAATACTAACTACAGGTACCTTCCAAATGCCAGCTGAGGATATGATGGGGATCTCACAGGAATCAAAATCCAGGGTACTCCACCAATTCCTGAATTCCATGTCAGCACATGCCAGTGAGCACGTATATTTCCCCAACACCCGTGAGGCATTGGCCAGCAATAGGCATCTGTTCCACCAAATAGCAGAATACCCTGAGGTAGTGGGTACTATAGACTGCACGCACACACGCATCAAAGCACCACCCAGTGACCAGGGTAGGGTCTACATAAACTGCAAGGGCTTCCCCTCCATCAACTGCCAGGCCATGTGCGATGCCCAGGGCATAATAATGAATGTGTGCGCTGGCTGCCTTGGAAGCTATCATGATTCCCACATCTAGCATCTGATGCAGCTGTACCAGAGATTTGCCAATGGGGACATCCCTTATGGTCGCCTAGTGGGGGATGCTGGTTATGCACTGAAGCCGTTGTTGATGACACCCATCAGAAATGCACACACACACCCGAACAAGAACTCCATAATGAGGCACACACACAGACCAGAATTATAATAGAGCATGTGTTTGCGATGCTGAAGTCATGGTTCCGTTGCCTGGATACATCTGGTGGAGCCTTGCAGTACTCACCAGCTACATGTACCCAAATTGTCATCGTATGTGCCATGCTACACAATATGATCCTGAGGAAACAGCTGCAGCAGGAACAGCACAGGGCAGGGCCACACAACCCCCACCTCCATTGCCAAGGCCTGCACAGGCAGAGTGACTCGGATGAGGAACAACCTGAGCCTGCCACAGTTGGCAGAAGGAGGCATGCCCAGTATGCCCTGGCCTTGACAAAGAGGCAATGTATAGCACATGCACTGACACAGGAGGGACCCAGGGAATGACACCTCTCTCTGACTCACACATACAGTAAAAGGGATGCCAAACATGACACTACCTGTGCTCAACCATGTATAGGGAGTGTACTATGTGCATCTGACATAGGCAGCCCTTCAGCACCACTCTCAATACTGGCACACCCACAAGGTAAGTCACTCGAATTACCAATTCCTGATTGGAGTAGTATGGTTTGTTACTTGTATCTATGGTATAGATGTGAGCATGCAAGGGAATCAGGTGGTTGAATGGGATGCCAGAAGATAGTAGACACCTATAGTGGCAGCATGAGATCTGTAACAAATACGGGTGTCACCATAGTAGCCAGTACTACACATGTTGACAAAACCCACTGCAGAAAATGTTCTGGGCCACATGTGTGCCAATATAACACACACATGCCAGTCAGGGAGGCTCACATACCCAACAACAGTCACAGCCAGCAGGACAGGTGTAGACAAACACAAACAAAGGCTGTGCTGTGCTAAGGCCACTGAATAATGTCTATGAGTAGCCTCCCCCCCCAGGCCTACACAGACAGACCACATCAGTTCAGGCAGTGGGATGTTAGTTCTGAAGGGTAGGAAGTCAGAAACTAATATGTAGGCCAATCAAATGTAAGACCTGTAGTACACTGACTTGCCTCTAGTCAGTATGATAGGTTAGAAAACAGAATGAAATGGAGTACCTGACATACCAGTACAGTCATAGCAAATGTGTACAAGTGTCAGGTGTGCACCCCCCCCCAATCCTGTGTAGCAATGTAGAAACAATCAGGTGTGCCCCCCCCATAGTCTATGTAGACATATAGTAACAGTCAGGTGTCCCCCCCAATCCTATGTAGAAATGTAGTAACAGTCAGGTGTGCCCCCCCAATCCTATGTAGACATGTAGTAACAGTCAGGTGTGCTCCCCCATCCTGTGTAGCAATGTAGAAACAGTCAGGTGTGCCCCCCATAGCCTATGTAGACAGTAGTAACAGTCAGGTGTGTCCCCCAATCCTATTTAGAAATGTAGTAACAGTCAGGCGTGCCCCCCCAATCCTGGGTAGAAATGTAGAAACAGTCAGGTGTGCCCCGCCCAACCCTAGTTAGACATGTAGTAACAGTCAGATGTGCCCCCCCAATCCTATATAGAAATGTAGTACCGGTCTTGTGTGCCCCCCCAATCTAATGTACACACATTGTAACAATCAGGTGTGCCCCCCAATCCAATGTAGAAATGTAGTAACAGTCAGGTGTGCCCCCCCATCCTGAGTAGCAATGTAGAAACAGTCAGGTGTGTCTCCCCATAGCCTATGTAGACAGTAGTAACAGTCAGGTGTGCCCCCCAATCCTATTTAGAAATGTAGTAGCAGTCAGGTGTGCCCCCCAATCCTGTGTAGCACTGTAGAAACAGTCAGGTGTGCCCTCCAATCCTATGTAGAAATGTAGTAACATGTATGTGTAGATATAATACTAGTGGAGCACTAATGCCCAGAGGTGGCCAAGGTAGCAGGATAGATTGTAGCATTTGTACAATATGCAGTTATGTGTTTCATATTGTGTGAGAGTGGTCAGTATGTATGCATGTTGAGGTATGACCTGCTGGCCATGGCCCACTACTGCTGATGACAGAGCTAAGTCCTCACAACCGCAGTGCCAAAGACAATTCCAACCAGTATGACACATGATAGCAGTAAGTCACTGTAAATGTATGGTGGTAATATGTGTCACCATCTGAAAGACTGACATGGCATGGCTGTTGGGCTAGATATACAAGCAGTACACAGGGGAAAGTACCCCAGACATACAGTATATAATGTGTAACTGTGAAACGGACACACTCTTGGAATAGTACATACAGGTATGCATCACATTATCTGGGCCTGTAGTAGGGAATACTGGTGTAGTCTGCCCGAACACTTGCAGATCACAAAGGTGGTAGGACTGATGTATTGGGAAACAGCTGCTGTACCTGCACATGCCACCATAACTGGAATTCCCCATGCATATCTGTGCATCAGATGCAAGTAGTGTCCATAGCACACATGCACCCAGCTCACCCAAACACCACTCACAGGTAACTCTCTGGTCGTATCCCTGCTGTTGGGAATGGGTACAATATGACCCCCACCTGTATATGGCAATAGCAAAAGAATACAGCATGCAGTGCAGGTGTCCCATGCAGGTGTGTCCCTAGCTGTAGGTAGCACCCTGCCAGCATCCACACCACCTGATCAATACTAATAGAAAGTATTGGCATGAACACCTAGCACACCTGCCCTGTCACCCCAGGGGAATATACTGTATGGCGGTCTGGGACTGTAGGACTGACAGAATGCAACAGCCTGCCACAGCTGGCCCACATCACCACCAAATGGCCTACAGGCTTCTGCCAAAGGCCTGTGTCTCACACGTACTGCCAATGCATGTTATGTCATGGACACCCAAATAACAACATAACACACTCCACATAAGCCATGTCAAGAACATGTGGACAAACCACAGTAACATGTCCACCATGTCCCACTGCATGAACTGTGGACCAACACCAAAATACAGCTGTGATGAGGTGGTAACCTTAGGGAAAGTATCAGAAAATGTATGCATACTGTATGGCAGAGGATAGAATAATAGAGGGGGTGGGTGGGAGCATGGGCAGCATGGAATGTACAAGGGCCGACACACAGCTGGCTGAAAACACATAAATGGGTGGCTACAAAACTGCCCGTACACCACAATAAGGGTAATGTCCTGACTCATGGCTCCTGCCTCTGGGTAACCTGTGTGAATCTGTACAGCTGTGAGGTATTGCCAAAGCAAGATATGGCCATTCTATCACGTTGATGGATATACAAGTATGGGATCCTCTTCCAGCACTGTCCCAAGGTGCTGAACCAGATACACAGACCCAGCAGCAAGTGTCTGCAGCTCCTTCTCCAGAATGGCATAACTTACCATGAATATGTAGGCATCTGCCCACAATACCGGACACAGCTGCATTTATCCTTGTTCCCCAGGACATCACTGTGAGCTAGAATGTCCACCTGACAGTACTTGAGGACATAAAACATCACAGTGTATAACAGTACACATGTCTGAATATCTCTGCTAACACCAGTACCATATAGCAGAAGCAGTACAAACACAATCACCTACAGTACACATTATTCCTTGCACAGTTTTTCCCCATATTGCCAAATGATCTCTGGATACCCTGCAGAAACAGTTCACTACCTGTAGGTGTACAACATAAAGGTCTGCACTGGAGTACAAACTACCTGGAATGGATCCACACATTCAATACAGAAGGGCATACTGGGCATGCTCACACACTTAAACAAATGAAACCCATGTCTGAACACAACAGTGGACCATACATATCAGACTGATGCAGATGTTAGTATGTACACTCGTTAGTATGCACCAGTCACGCTTTGCACACACATTGAATAGGAATACAGACATATAGCCAAGGACAACACACTATAATATGCCAAACATAGAGATACATAGATGTGTGGAAGAGAGTGACTGTGACAAAGATCCATCCATCATGAGGCCTGCCCCACCCAGCACACAGCCAAATGCCTACAACCACATGATGTCTAAATTCACTCACTGTAGAAATTAGCCACTGGTATCCATCAGCATTACAGACTATGTGGTGCAAGTGCTAGCTGTGCAACATGAGTGTACAAGGCAGTAGTCATCTAACAGCTGTATACATGTACCTGCGGAATATAACCCTGCATGTGCCTGCATGTGGTGTGTCAACCTCTAGATGAATGGGTTATGGCCCATGCACACACACTGCCCTCCCCATAGCCCTACTATGACAAGCCTGCTGATGTCATCCACTTTGAAATACACCTTTGGGAATTGAGTAGCCCATTAATTTCTGTGACATGTCCTAATACTACATAATGCTGTCATATGATAAACTAGTTAGATAGGAGTTCTAATCCCAGAGATGGCAATTGTGTGTCTCTGTCTGTGTAGGAAGCAAGGCTTTTTAGGCCATATCACTCACTATCATTCAAATGTCCTATTTTGGCAAGGCTGCTGATGTCAGTCACTGTGAAATACACCTTTGGGAAAGGTAGAGCCCAGTAATCTTCGCGGTGCATCCTATAACTGTGTAATACTGTAGTATGATAAATTAGTTAGGTAGTAGTTATAATTCCCAGAGGTAGCAACTGTGTGTGTATGCGTGTGTGTGTGTCTCTC
Organism: Protopterus annectens; assembly: GCF_019279795.1. Lineage (NCBI taxonomy): Eukaryota > Metazoa > Chordata > Ceratodontiformes > Protopteridae > Protopterus > Protopterus annectens. The sequence goes on along the minus strand of NC_056731.1, from coordinate 614,575,599 downwards.
TCTCCCTGTCTGTGTAGGGAGCAATGCTTTTGATGCTAGTCATGCTCACTACAATTCAAATGTCCTACTTTGGCAAGGCTGCTGATGTCATTCACTGTGAAATACACCTTTGGGAAAGGTATAGCCCAGTACTCTCTGTGGCATGTCTTATAACTGGGTAATACTGTAGTGTGATAACCTAATTAGGTAGGAATTCTAATCCCAGACATGGCAATTGTATGTGTTTGTGTGTGTGTGTGTGTGTGTGTGTGTGTGTGTGTGTGTGTGTGTGTGTGTGTGTGTGTGTGTGTGTGTGTATGTGAGAGAGAGTCTCTGTCTGTGTAGGAAACAATGCTTTTTAGGCTAGTCACGCTCACTACAATTCAGTTGTCCTACTTTGGCAAGGCTGCTGATTTCATTCACTGTGAAATATACCTTTGGGAAAGGTTTAGCCCAGTAATCTCTGTGGCATGTCCTATAACTGCATACTGCTGTAGTGTGATAAACTAGTTAGGTAGGAGTTCTAATTCCAGACAGGACAACTGTTTGTTTGTGTGTGTGTGTGTGTGTGTGTGTGTGTGTGTGTGTGTGTGTGTGTGTGTGTGTGTGTAGGGAGCAATGCTTTTTAGGCTAGTCACGCTCACTACAATTCAAATGTCCTACTTTGGCAAGGCTGCTAATGTAATTTACTGTGAAATACACCTTTGGGAAGGGTGTAGCTAAGTAATCTCTGTGGCATGTCCTATAACAGTGTAATGCTGTAGTGTGATGTAGTACCCTGGTAGGGGTTCTATTCCCACACATGGCAAGTGTGGATGTTTGTGTGTGTGTTTCTATGTCTGTGTAGGGAGCAATGCTTTTTAGGCTAGTCACACTCACTACAGATCAGATGCCCTACTTTGGCAAGACTGCTGATACCATTCACTGTGAAATGCATGTTTGAGAAAGGTGCAGCCCAGTAATCTCTGTGGCAAGTCCTATAACTGCATACTGCTGTAGTGTGATAAACTAGTTAGGTAGGAGTTCTAATTCCAGACATAGTAACTATGTGTGTGTGTGTGTGTGTGTGTGTGTGTGTGTGTGTGTGTGTGTGTGTGTGTGTGTGTGTGTGTGTGTGTGTGTGTGTATGTATGTGTGTGTATGTGTGTTTGCATGTGTGTGTCTCTGTCTGTGTAGGGAGCAATGCTTTGTAGGCTAGTCACACTCACTACAATTCAAATGTCCTACTTTGGCAAAGCTACTGATGTCATTCACTGTGAAATACACCTTTGGGAAGGGTGGAGCCCACTAATCTCCATGGTGCGTCCTGTAACAGCATAATGCTGTAGTGTGATATAGTACTCTGGTAGGTGTTCTATTCCCACACATGGCAAGTGTGGATGTTTGTTTCTATGTCTGTGTAGGGAGCAATGCTTTTTAGGCTAGTGACACGCACTACAGATCAAATGCCTTACTTTGGCAAGGCTACTGATGTCATTCACTATAAAATACACCTTTGAGAAAGGGTTAGGTCAGTAATCTCCATGGAGCGTCCTATAACTGTGTAGTGCTGTAGTGTAATAAACTAGTTGGGTAGGAGTTCTAATCTCAGACATGGTAGGTCTGTGTGTGTGTGTGTGTGTGTGTGTGTGTGTGTGTGTGTGTGTGTGTGTGTGTGTGTGTGTGTGTGTGTGTATGTGTGTGTGTGTGTGTGTGTGTGTGTGTGTGTGTGTGTGTATATGTGTTTGTCTTCTGTATACTGCGTGGAGGTGGTCATGAGTGTGTAACACATGGACTCATTGTGGAGTGGCTTTTGCAAATTTCTTATATGGTGACCATATTATATGTCACAGTGTCCACTGTACAAGGATAAGAGATGTGAAATAACCAAGTGGCTGGGGTGCAACTCCATACCCCTACATGTGGCATCAAGGGCTGGCAAACAAAGTTAGCAACCCTTGTATTACTCAGAGAACACTCTCAACCCATAGCTCATACACAAACACACTTGCCTAGGCAACAACCACTATGGTGGTAGTACCCTGCATATTGCCCACAGATAGTAACCATGGTGTGATTGCAGTGGACTACGAAGGGCATGGCCCCCTGTCCATCAGTACAATAGGCATGTACATGCAGACAATGCACCTTCACTATGTTCCCCACAGGACACCTGCAACACCTGTAGTGTCATCAAATGTGACCCACAAAGGACACACCATGCCTTAAACACATGTCCTGTATGGACAGATGCCACTGACACCAGAGAATACCTGTATCATGCTATCAATGTAGGTGCAGGGTCAACCTGCTGTCCGTTACCTGTTCCCACCACATGAGGCCAGGACTGGCACTTCTGATGATAACAATCTTTGTGCACAACATGGGCCATACACCTCAAGTACAGTTCCACATGTCACTGTACATGCATGTGGGATGTGTGCACATCCCAGACACCATCCATGTCATGGTCTAAAGAACACATACATGGTAAGCAATGTACAGCAATGGCCTCACACAATAGTTACCCAGGTGACTGGATGGTGAATACAATACCCACCTGTCTGGGCCAATCCAGACACTACACCCCTGAGCCATACTTCAGACCATTGTCATGTGGCCTGATGCCAAGGTATACCCATCACTTAGCCTTGTGTAGCCTTCTGGCACAGTCAACCACTACAAACCCATGAAGCAATGCACCCATGCATGTCAGTACTGGCACCCTGTGTCTCTGTGTGTGGTGTATGATGCTTCTGACCACATTCACACTCACTATGTCAGAAACCTCCACATACTCTTTGCCCATATAACCTCTGGATAACCTCTGTGGTGCATGTGATACCTGCACAGTACTGTATTGTGGCAACCTAACTAATGAGGAGGTGTATTCCAGACCCTGCCAGTATGTCAATGTGTGTGGGTCCCTGACAGAGTGTGGCTGTGTTGATGCTGACAACTGTTCATGCGGACAGGCACATGTACTACACCAACCATATCGCTACCATATCACTGCTGCAGATGTCACTCACCACCACATATACATTTGGAGTGCTCCTGGACATGTAAGCTATGTGGCGCATCCAATAACTGCATAGACATATGATAGCAATGAATAGTCAGTCAGAGGTTTGATACCCTGTACTGGTAGGTGTGTGATGCAAACATGCTTAGGTTTTACTCTCCCACCACCTCCCTGACCTATCTTTGCCACTATCTGCCTCTCTCACTCCCTCTGTGGTGTATGTAGAAACGTACACCTGCTTTGCTTAAGCAGCAGCATGTTTTTTGTAAGTGATACTCATGATCAGGTGATGGCCTCTGCATGAATTGCAGCCCTCCTCTAGCTGATTGCATGTGGAACAGCTGTGTTGACATTCCCATAGCCAATTGCATGGAAACACACTCTAATATCTAGGAACATCATGTTGGTGTTGGGCCTTTTCATTCACTGTGAGCAGGACCTAAATCTGTTGTTTGGCAAACAGCATCACAGATGGATTTGGGATTTACTTCTAACAACATATACTGTGGAAACATGTCAACACACAGGCGGTAGATGTGCCTGACATGACTACAGAATGTAAGTGTCGCTATTCTGCATTTGGAGTAATGTTGGTTTAACAGGGTGTGTGTGGATATGGCTGGTCTACATGTTCTAAGACCTGTCATGACAGTGATATGTTTCTGAGGAACCCCCATCTCTAGGGTCATCTGCAGACTAGGCAGTGTGTGGTGCCTTTTGTTTCTTGTGTTACACACAGAGCACCTATCTGAGAACTGCAGAAGCATAGTGTGAGGATTGCAGACAGTACATGGTGACAGACATGAGAGTTACTGACTTCATATCCATCATAGGACATATGTCATAACAAACCCTGTTGTATGAGGTTATCACAGCAACATGTCAATATTAGCCCTGTGTTTGTGCCTCCAGCCACAATTCTGTCAACCTGTGTACATATGTCATGCAGTAAGAGGTGCATATGTTCTGTATGCCATAATTTTTTGACATCATATCTGATAACAAACCCATGAAATATCAGACTGCAACACATGTTATGTATAGTAGGGGTTATCTTTGAGGACATAACCTGGGCATTCTGTGGTTGTGTGTACAGTACTGAGCTCTGTTTGCTTATAGTGACTGTCAACAGTATGTACATTGTAAATATGTACCTTGGCCTGTGTACAGACTGTGGTAGATGTCATTGTTCTTGGTCCTGTTCTATCTGATGTTACATGCTGCTCCACTGTATGTTACCCTATCGGCTTACATGTTTGTAGGCCCAAACACACACATGTCCCATACCACAGAAAGGCATTGGACCACACTGTGTAGTGGCCTAGTATATGTAGGGTTAGTGTGTGAGTGGCACATATGAGGAATGGGTTGATCAGTTAGTCCATATACTGTAATATTGTGCTAGCTACCATATGTGGCTCTGGCTGTGTTTACATTGGTTGTGGTTATGCACTTTCACACTGGTGTCTGTTACTCTGTACTGTGACATGCCTGTAGAGCCTGCTATATATGAAGGTACTTGTGTATTCCCCTATAAGAAATGTAGGCCAGTATTGTGGCAGTCTGCCTGTAGCCTGCACAGTGCTTTGTTACATATCTAGCAGCTTAGTGTACTTAACCAGTGTGATATTATGTCCAGATACTTGCCAGATGTACTGCTGCCAGGCCACCATAACAGTCATGTATGTCGGACAAAGCAGTGGGATGCTGTACAGATGTATGTCACTAACTAGTGGGTAGTATGTGGCCATGGCACCTCTGTACCAGTGGTTAGTATTTGTCAGGACAGACAGGGGTGTGTGAATGCATAACCTATGGGGGCAAATGTATACCAATGTTTATGTGATATACCCGTCTACATGGCTGTTAACATCCACATTGTCGGGCTTGGTCCACATGTCTTGCACTAAGGGGTTCTGTGTATATCTCTGGACTGACCAGAGTGTGTTAGACTGTCCACATTTATTAGCCATATCTCTGCTGTAGTCCACAGGATCATTACTGTGCTAGCAGTGGTACTGTACTATGATGTCCTTAGGATGTCTGTCAGTGGCCAGTGGCACACATGTTAAAAGCAGATGTGACCTCCCACACACAACATGTCTGTGAAGGCAACCCTTATCACAGTAGCAATAGTCTACATATATACCTGCAATACCTGCCTGACATCCCCTTGCACTAAGAGGTTGGGACTACTGGGGCTGAACTAGGGCTCCACTCCATGTTCAGGACATATTGTGAACATATACGTATATATACTTATCCATATATCTATATAGATATATACACATATACATATCAACATACATAGATGGATATGTATATGTACATATATATATACATATAAACACTCATATATATACATATACACAGTAATATATGGCCACACATATACAGATAGAGATACATATGCACATATACTTGTGGATATCTACATATATATTGCCAGTAATATGTATACCAGAATAAATCTGTATGCATATATAGTTATAGATATCTACATATATACCCACATAAATAGGCATATCTGTACACATAGGATGTACATACATATATAGCTATATATACATATATGTAGATATACATATATACATATATATATATATATATATATATATATATATATATGTATATATATATATATTTATATATATATATATATATATATATATATATATATATATATATATATATATGAAGAGATGTACACATGGCCATATATATGTTGCACTATACAGATGTGTATACAGACATATGTATGAATATACATGTGTATGTACATGTAGACATATATCAACTGATTATATGTATATATCCATATTCCTGTCATGTGTAAGCCTCATGGTTGTGTATACACTCCCAGATGTATCTCACTGTTTGTATCTGCTATGTGTTCATTATGATAAAACAACATATGTGATGCAGCAGTCATATTAATAACAAGTAATACACAATTGTGGAAGTAAAGGCAATTGTTCAATACTAATCAATATGTGTATTGACAGATATATTGGAAAAGCAACAGCTGTCTTTGTAGTGGTCAAGTGTTGTGACTTTAGTGTACAGGGTCCTGGGTTCAAGACCTGCAAGGGCTGTTCATTTTTTTTGCTGGGCAGAACAAGGGCTGTCGGATACAGAGTGGTTAAGGCAGTTTTGAGCAGCTTTAAGTATGTTTGTGTGGGTTTGCTTGAAGCTAAGTGGTGCTAAGCTACGGGTATATGTATAGGCGCTTACACAGTGTAGTCTTCGCTTACCAGTGCACAAATTAGCTTAGCTGTTATACTGCAGCAATGTTGATACCTGCTAAGCATGGCTTAGCCCTGGTAACCAGTTTACATCACCCAGTCTGATAACATAGCAGGGTAATGACATCTGTAATAAGTGTATGTAATGCCATGTGCAATACATGCACCTATGTGCTGTCATTACAGTAGCAAGGGGTGTGAGTGTCATGTGTGGGATACAGATGTATATGAGGCCTATACAGCACTGTTATCGGTGAGACTATGTTACATACAGGGGTAGTAGTCCAGGGTACATGCTGTCACATTGGCATGTAGTGTATCATGGAGGTACTACTGTTGACAGTGCCTACCCAGGCAAGAGTAGAGTGCTAAATGCAGTACTGACAACAGGCACACCTGCAGTCATAGCTGGACTTTGAGGCCTTCCTGTTGTACCTCTGGTGTGTGAGGCTGTTGGAAGACCTACACAGCTGCCTGCATGCAATTAGCAAGTGGGGAACACCAATTGGTGCAGAGGGCATCACCTGAACATGAGCATCACCCACAAAAGGCATGCTTCAGCCTATACAAACAAGCTTGATCCCAGTAGTGGAGGGAGAGAGAGGGAGAGAGAGAGATAGAGAGAGACACACACACACACACACACACACACACACACACACACACACACACACACACACACACACACACACACACACACACACACACACCAAAAAAAACCATAAACAAAACCTTGAAATAAGAAACAAGAAGACATCCTGTACACAGAAGGAACATGAAGATAAACCAGGTATGTGAAACATGTAAGCATGTAATTGAATGTAGTACTTGGTCTGTAATAATGGGATAGATGATTATGAAAGATGTATATGTGCCATCAATACTTTCTGTAATGATGCCCTGCTGAACAAATGCCATAGCATCTGGCTCTGTCTGCAGTGCACCATACCTGTCAACTGTGCAGATCTTCACAGAATGTCAAGATTTAGCCATCATCATGTTTGTTCTGTTCCTCCAAGCATCTATATTAGTCTGGCAAATAGCTGAAGGTGGAAGTAATGAAGTCATGGCAGACACATGAGTTTCAGACCCCACCACCTTCAGAACAGTCATGGTAATGCAAAATGTATCATGAAAAAACTTCATAGGTTTGCAATAGGCCTATCTATGATCTGTCCCTATATACCCCCCCCCCCCAATGTTAGGCTTTGTCCACATGTGATGCTCAAAGAGGTGGATAGGTTGGGTCACAACTAAGGAGCCTGATACACCCTGGGAAAGGACAGCTCACATATGGCAACTACTAGAGTGTATGTCAAACAGTTGTGTCTGTGCCACTGCTAGGCCAATTAATGGGATGTTGCCCATATCCATATGTTACCTGTGAATATGAGTATTATACATGTTTGTATTGTAAATCTAGGATTCCTATTTAGGGCATGAGCATAGTAAAGCACTGTTGCAGATGTGTGTGTTACCCTGCATGTGATAGATTGAATTAATAACATTCAACTGTACAATGTTCTTCTGGACAAAGTTCACAGTTGTGACAGATATCTGTAGTCACTTACACATATACTTGTGTTATGGCAGCTATATTGATACATTATCACCCAATGAGGTGGACCAATGACCAGAAGTCCTGTTATAGCAGGTTGAGACGTATGATTGAGCTGCAAGACTGTAAATACAGTGTCCCATAATGACATAGAACACAAATGTGTACCAGGTATTCCATGAGCATGTGTATATATGCGTATGTTCAGCTGAAAGGCACAAAAGTAATAACATGGGTCACAAGCAGTCCAGAAAATAAGATGTGCATGTTGCATATGTGTGTAATATCACTGTCACTGCATACAACAAAATAAAATGTGTACTGTTACTAATTGTTGCATTGCCATGACACTGATATGGGTACTGCAGTAGGCATGCTTATCATGTAGTAATCAGAGAAGTGTGTAACTATGTTATGACCCACTGTCCATGCTTACCACTAAGAGCTATCTCAATGCCCATATGCACTGGATATCAAAGTGTACACACCCCTGTTGGAATGCCAGGTCTGTGTGCTGTATTCCAATGAGACCACATGAAGTCATGTCAAAATGTTTCTCACCTCAAATGTGACCCATAACCTGTACAATTCTATTGAAAAAGAAACAAAGCTGTTTCATGGAAGGTGAGAAACCTCTGCCATGTGAAGATGTGATATGATGTTAGAGTACAAACCAAGACAAATGGATGCTGTAATCATCTCAGCAGGTGTTTACACAAGATATAATTGTAAGGGTATGCACACACATTCAGCTAGCTTACTGTACTGAGTATTTCTTCCCATATGCTGGAGGGACAGGAGACTGCCCATGCTATGGAATAAACTTCCCATACATGTCAAGTAAAGCACCTCACTGGCCTTCTTCAAGAGAAATCTTGATGAACGAATGGGAAATAGAAGATTCACCCCAGGGATCACTCCAGTGGCTTTACTCAATAGAGGCACTGGGAACTAAGGTCGGGTGGCACAATACCAGGGTAATCCTATGGGCTAGGCTTGTAAAGGCTCCAGGGCCATTAGCCTAGTACACACCTATGAACCTATGAACATATATGTTTCCCCAGGACAGGTTGTCATGTTCCCTATTGAACTGAGCAGGCTATAAGACACATCACAGGTGTGGATTGTGTTGACATTTACTTTTGTGAGGTCATGTTCCAATTACACAAGTACCATGCATTGTAAAAGGGGGGTTTAGTCTTCATATCCACTGCAGCTATATGTAATCAGCAGTACCTTACCTGTACAACCATCCTCCACCAAAAATAGAGTAATCCCCCTTGGTGGACACCACCAAGACACAAAGCACATAATAGGTTGCTATAGTGGTTGTACAGGGACACATAGGTACAGACCACAACTTGGAAGCAAGTGCACCTCTATCTGAGCAAGCATGTAGGTTCACAGGTGACCTCCTGTAAGGCTGACTATGACTGGAAATCAGACATATCCAAACCACCAAGGCCAATTGCAACCATGTTTACACATATGTATGCAGTGGCAGAGCCAGTAACACAAGTCAACCTGTACTGGGGGGTACAGCATACTTCATACACACATGCCATGGATACAGGCAACCTGCATCAGACCACAACAGTAGTACAGGGGGATATGCACATCACCCACACTCCTGCCCGCATCAATGGTGAGCATGGACATAATGCCAACTGATGGCAGCAGCAGCAAGTCTCCATGGGGCATGAGAACATCACAGTTTGCCTCCTACATGAACACAGGGATGTGCTCACAGTCCCATCACACACTGCAGTCAAACACACACATGCCACCATCCACACACCACCCACATGGAAGATGGCCACTGTCATCCCTCTACACAGAAATGAATGGTGTATAGTGGATTATGCCATTAAGTGTCCAACATTGGAGTAACTGGGCAGGTCAGGGCCAGGAGTGTAATGCAAGCTATACAAGCCATGATAGCTTACAGTGTTATGGTATAGCCTGGATTATTTGCAAGTAATACCCAGTGTTGATGTGCATGTGGACAACTGTATGAGGTCCTCTGACCTTTTTTCCTGTTTATGACTTCCAAGTACAATGTCCTGGGAACGTCTGCCCACATACACACCCCTGAAAAATGATGCAGTAATCCAGTACCTCATAGTCCATCATGCCATCCTCTTCAGGCACAGGGCCCAGGATCTGCAGGAGAGGACTGCCCTGTGGAATGAGCTCACACACAGGGTAAATGATGGCCTGCACAACCACCATTATGAGCAGGTGCGACATTGCTGCACAGATCTGATCCACCACCCCCATCAGCATGCCGCTGCAGTTAGAAGGGATGAGCTAGCCACAGGTGGGGGTCATGCCATCCAGCACCCACTGACACATGCTGAGGAGTTCCTCACCAGCCTTGGGGCACCCACTCACCAGCCAAATCAGCAAGCTGAAGACAGCATTGTGGAGGTGGGTGCCAGCCACACAATGGACGGGGAGCATGCAGGTAAGGCCCCAGGGCACATTAGTAGACCACTGTTGCTAATCCATTTTCATCTGTAAAGTATCTACATGCATATGTCAGATAAGATAGTCTTTTACTGCAGTGTAGTAATGAAGAGATGTGCATAATCTCTAGTATTGTGAGTTTGTACTGTTGATGTGCTGAAATGCTGCTTCCACCCTGTACCAATGCCACAGGTGTGGCTACTGACATTACATCTCTCACACAACTATTTAGGTCCCTCTGGTATACAACTGGGGCAGCAGCTTGTAGCTGGTGAGTATAGAGTAGTTTTGTTCAGGTTTGCCAATACAGCGGCCACTTTTTGGCCATGCTATTTGTCATGCATACATTTAACACACCTACCCATAATGCATGCTTTACATGTTCACTTATTGTTCCTGTTAACTGCACTGCATCACAGTGGTCACCATGGTGGGATATCTGAAGGGTATGTAAGAGTCTTGCAATATACCTAACAACCTGTCAGTGCAAGATGCATGGACAGAGATGAACATAATGGTGGGAAACATGGTCTACAGTAGGGACATGTCTAAAACATTACTCTTATACAGTGGCTACAACAGTGTATACACCACTATTACAATGGCAACTGTTCCTGATCTAAACAATGGCAAATCACAATACCACATTCCACACCTTTTACAACATGTTATGTGAACCTAACATGAGCAATGTATGTGTAAAATGGAATCCTATGTTAGGACAACAAATATGGAGAATACATACCTTAACAAACACTGGAAACATATGTGTACACACACTCCAAATAACATATTGTGGAAACAGCTTGTGCGGTACTGACAGCATTCACTCTTCTTGAATACACACCTTCCATCAAGTACAGGGCCTCAATGTCACATCAAGTAATGGTCTGCTGTCAAAGAAGTATGTCCATGACATTTGCCCACTCATCTGCAACAGAGGCAGCCATGGCTTGCACACATCTTATAAACCATGAAATGGATCCCATATCCAAAATGTAGCACTCAGGAGTGGGAAAAGGCACCTTACCTCACCATTGCATATACCATGGCAAACAGTGCAGACAGTCATGTATGTGTGTAACGTATGGGACAACACTAATGTAAAAAATGAACATTTGCCCATCCAAAACAGATGACAACACATGTTGCAAACTGGTCATTGAGGCTGCTCAGAAATATGCAGCAACACTGAGGGGCTTGCAGCGATGTCTTGCAAGTACTGGCTGTGCAGTACCTGTGTCGACAATCACATGGAATCTACATAAGTATGGCCTATGGGTTAGGGTAATCAGACAGAAGAGTTGTTCCACAGGAAACATCATCCAGAGCTCTCTACAGGTAGCATATGCATAACATCAAGTCTCCTAAAGACATGTGTTGCAGTGCGTAATGGTGTCATGAGACCAAGGCTGAAACCAACAGACAGTATTCATAAAGTTACATGTGGTGCACAAGCAACACCTCACTCCACCTCAGGGCCACCATCCCCATTTTAACCTTGCTGGTGCAAGTGTACATGTTTAGGTTTGCTGTTCATTACCAGGAACTAGGCCAGGAGAGATAGCATTCAGAATTTAGAACACTGCAAAATAACACTTATGTGTGGCCCATAGTTCTCAAGCATCTGCAATAAGGCTGAGGATGAGGAGGGATGTCATCCTGAAACACGACAGTGAACTGAAGCATATATCCAAAGCTCACTAAGAATGGCTGTATCTGAACACAGTCAAGGTCATGAATTGTGCCAGACATAACCCTGACTCCACAGGAATAGTGAAGCCACTGTGTGACCTCCAGGGGGTGTGCACATGAGTTGACCTTGCAATCCAGCAGAGTTGGGGGACATTTGTAGGGCGGAGTGACCAAATATTGGCAAGTGAAGATGGGTCATGCTAGTATACCCCTTTCAGGAATAGTGACTGCTGTAGTTCACTTAACAGGTGCTGCAACAAACCATTGTGTTAAGGGTGTGCACACTTATGCAACCCACATATTGTATGCATCTTATTCAGCACCTGCATGACTAACACATTTGTTTGATACTGCATTGGATTACCCAGGTCATATGTCACATATCAGGTGTGTGTGATGTTAACATATGCAGTATTGTGGCTCCATTGCATATCATGGAAGAGGCTGATATGTCAACAAGGGTGTGTACACTCCTCATATCCACATTAAGCTTTGAAGGTTGTCCGTGTAATCGGATTTTATTGCTCATACATTCACTGCTGATGATGAGATCTGCAAATCAGAGGTCAGGCATTAACTATTGACATCAGTCCTCATATCATCACAGGTATGTGTCAGCCAAACACATAGGGGCTATGAGCAACAGAGCAAACATAACTGCCACACATATAAACATTCAGGAATGGTGTGTACACTCGTGAGGTATGGTGCACAGTACATGCCAATGTGCTGTAAATGTGCGCAGCAATACTGTGTACATGGGTGCAGTGTGTTCCAGGGGAAGGGGCATCACCTACTAACACAACTCATGCATCACAGATATATATAATGCTGGTAACAAGGATTGAGTATGGCTGCAGTGCATGCTGTTGAGTGCCATATGTCATGCATGTTGATTGTTGGGTAATGAGAGGTCTGTGTAATATCTTTGTGCCACCTCACCTGTAATGTGTGCGTGTGTGTGTGTGTGTGTGTGTGTGTGTGTGTGTGTGTGTGTGTGTGTGTGTGTGTGTGCACGTGTGTGTGAGTGTGTGTGTGTAGAGGTAAACCATAACATACAGGTCTTAAAATACATTTTTTGTTTGCCCCTCACAGGTGGCAAGGTGAGTCAGGGTCATTCCTGCAAGGAAACTGATGTTAGTGTCCATACAGACTCTGACAATGATGATAGGCATGGTGAGGCACAGGCAGGGTTGTCAGAGGCTGAAGCTGTGCCATCAGTTGACATCCCACTTTTATCCACCCCATCCCCGCACATAGTCACAATGCCCATACATACCCCATTACCAGTGGTCATAGATGAGGCACAGTTGGTGGGTGGTGGCATGGGATAGGACAGTGTGAGGACTATGACAAGAGTGTCTGTACACAGCAGCCATAGCCGGATGACTGGTGAGGTACCACACCATCAGATGTACAGGGGTGTTCATAGGAGGGCTGCTGGCCATCATGCCCCTGGAAAAAGTGCCAAAGCTGGTGTCAATAGATGCATGTTTTGGGCCATCATGGAGGCACAGGCACATATGGAACATTACACCAGAGAGAGTCTGAAGCTCCAGAGGGCTACTCATTCTGCTGTACTTGACAACATCCATGATCTTGCAGGTGCCCACCATTATTTGGCAGAGATCCTGGATAGATGGTTGGGTGAAATGGTGGGAATCCTCGACCGCGTGGTGTCTGTTGTAGACCCTGTCATGTGAATAGGACAGTGGCCATGTGGACATAGGTCAGCAACACCAACAGGTGGAGGTCTACGTGGACATGCAGCAACTCACGGCTGCTCCAGTAGTGGCAGTACCAGCACCAGCACTGCACGGGGGTGCTGTCCACACCACAATGCAGCAGGCCATGTGCACATGGTCCTGGCTAGTCCCAACAGGGATGCAGATCCAGTGGAAAATTGTCATCATAAGGGGAGAGTACCATATCTGGGCTTCTGCCTGGTAGTGCCCATGAAACCCCTGGCAAGCACAGTTCCCATGTCCATGGCCAGAGACAGTGAACTGTACACCCTGCCATGTACAATCTGCAGCTGTCCAACAAACCCCTGTATAGGGCAGCCACATGGCAGACATGTGTGCATACATACACACACACACTTTACCAACACAGCTAGGGCACCTCCATACATACACATACCACATCTGCACAGCCCAGTTAATAAAGAACCCCCTAGCCCACACACATGATGTCAACCAAACGGCACAGCCTAGGCCTCTGGCAATCCTGCAACACACCCCGTGCATATGATGATACCTGTGCCACATCCCTGTCATCTATACCATCAATGCAGAGACATGCTGATATGGTTCTGATGCACATGGTGAAAGTCCTAAGGTTTAGCAATGTAATGCTGTTTAATGTATTTTCAGCTGGAATGATTAATGCTTACATGCCAGGGTGTGTAGCTGTCCAGCCATGATGTTTTATAGCTGTTATTAACACTGACTGATTGTGGTCTCCATAATGTATTCTGTTTGTGTTCTAGGTGTCTGTGTGTCAGTAGGATGTTGGTCTGCTGTCCTGTCCTACAAGGGATGCATCACTGGGGTGAAACAGTGACTGTGTCATATCCCGGGTACAGCTGAACACAGGTAACAGGTCTGTATAACAGTTACTGCATGTGCCACATGGCTGATAGGTCTGAGGGGTGTATACAGGTGAGTGCATGGTGGCTGATAGGTCTGAGGGGTGTATACAGGTGAGTGATGGTGGCTGATGTCAGCAACACTTCTACAGTGGACAATTGTATGTGTACTGGGTGGCACACACCAAATATCCATGAATAACACACACACAGAGGCTTTGGTGTTGATGCAATCCACAGAGAATACTGTTCATGTGGGTGTACTTCATTTGGCAGTGAATTTATTTGGGCCTATTTAATTCAATGCAGACCAAATTGCCAAAACATCACATCAGGAAATAATCAGTTCGCTAGTTTAATGCCATTGACGATGGTACTGGCAGGGTATATGTCCTCTTCCCCAATGTAGTGCAGTCCTGAAGTTGGTAAACATAGGTGTGCTGGTGTGGGGGGGCACAGCCCCTCCACTTTGGAGGGTGTGGAGTGGCGTAGAACCACACATAGTGTGATTAACAATTACTTAACCTGTAACATAAACTGTACAGTATAACAGCACACTAAGCAGAGGGATACCCACAACAATAACCCCGATGTGGGTGGCTGTGGCCATAACAGCCACACCCATGTATATATACCAACTCCAGTAGCACTGTACAGCTGTACAGTGAGGAAGAAGGCATTTACACATTCACTACTAGTTTTGCTTGAATGTATTTCCGCAAGATGATTGCTTTGAAATGTTACCTTTAGCCAGTTCATTCTCGGACAATTGATCTCCTGGGACATATATTTTCTGCAAACTGAAGTAGATCCCTTCACATACACACACACTTACTTGGCAACACTGAGAGTAGAACCCCTACCTAGGTACTTATTGCTACTAATGTGTTTGGCTTTAATTGCACACACCACAGAGCTTTTAGGGTGAGTTGTGTCCTGAGTTTCCTGTTAAGTGAAGAGCATCACCAGGCTTTGTACAGTATGGTAATAGGGGATGTACTGGGTGTTAATAAACAATACATAGTATGACATAGTGTCATATATACATTGCCAAACACATGCAGTCATAGACACATTTGACAGACCTGGGTTTAGCAATGCTAACTACCTTGTCAGTGAGTCCATACTGTTACAGAGTTTTTTTCACACAGCACATGCATCATTTGCCTGGATAGTGTAATCAGTTACCTGTATGGTTGATGGTGACCACGGTCCTCATACAGTGGACTTTGGGACATGTACTGGGGGTACCATGGTGTAAAGACAGTATACCCAGCACCCACACCCTGCATTGGATGTCATACTCACTGAAACCCATGATAGTGCTCTGACATACCCACAATCACACATTGACCAGGACTGCAATACAACCCCTTGTCTATCTAATCAGTGCTACTACAGGGATATGCATTTATTGCACATCACTGGAATAGTAGGGTGAGGGTCTGTCATGACTGTCCTAATGTCAGCAACATCACTATCCCTTATAATGTATGGCAATGTTTTCTGTATTTGGAGAATGTGGCCGAAGAATAATGTCACCTACAAATATGCACAGTCACACACATACACATACTTGCCAGGACTCAGAAGGTAACCCACGCCTATCTACCCATTTGTAGAACAGTGCTATGCTGGTACTGCAAGCTCCAGGTAGCCCATAGGGCGAAGAGTGTAACAAGGTACATTTAATGTCAATTACAGCAGCAGCCATTTCTAAGTATGGCAATGGGGGTGTAGTGAGTGAGGAGGCCCTCAGAGTATTTTAAACTACAAGTTTACAAACACACAAACACTGTTATTCTCAGTAATGTACACTGACACATTTATCATTACTGAGTTCCATAAGTGCAGGTGTTCCTAGGTGCTTACCAGTCTAATGTCCATGGAGAGATGAGAAGAGTAGGGCATGTGGGTACACTGGTATCATGCCACCTGACATTTGTGGAGGTAAGAATTAACTGGTCCAGGGCATTGGAATTAATGAATTCCAGGAAATGTTGGGCAAGTGTATTGGTACATAAGCAGTTTTCCCAGTTAATGGAGGAGTAGTTGAAGTCGCCTAGTATGAGACTGTTAGGTTAGACTCTAATATTCTCCAGGGTGCTTAGGAAAGTGGTGTGTGAGTCTTGGGTCATGGTTGGGGACCTATAGCTGGCTACAACCTGAATCGCTGTCTTACCCAATGCACCTGAAGTATTTCTCATGTGTCATGTTGGACTACCAGTCTGGAGGTGTGCACATCCTTTATGAATATGGAAACACCACCACCTTGGCTGAAAGGTATGGAATGAGTTATAGCCAGGTAGTGCAGGGGTGCTATCTGCTGCCTTGAACCAGGTTTCTGTTACAGCACAAATGTCGATGTTCTCTATTTTAAGGAGTGCTTTGAGTGAGTGCATTTTGAGATTTAGACTTCTAGCATTGAGCAGCATTTCCCTCAGATTGCATTTGTTTGTAGCTGTTATGGTGGCAATTTGGTCTTTGGAACACCGCATAAAAAAGGCACCATGGAGTGGCAAGAGCCTTGGCCAGTATCCGGAAGCCCAGGGGTGACAGATGCAGGCCATCTCTGGCAAAGCATCTAGGTCTGTCAATCATGTCATCCCAGGCAGACAGATACTGGATCCCCTAAGAATGACATCAGAAACTTAGCCAATTATTGAAATCAATCATTTTCTACTTGTACTGTGGTATCATTCTGGGTGATGGTAGGAGGCTGCTAAGGGCTAGGGTCATACCCATCTGGGCTACATAATCCAAGAGCTCCTCCATGTCTCTTTTTATGTAGTCCAGGGAGGTATATCTCAGGTCATTCACACTCACATGTACAATAACAGAGTCATATTTGTACCTGTTGTTGAGGGGCCTGAGTGCATGCGTTATGTGGTGGATCCTGGCACCTGACAGGTAGCTGACTGTTACTTTTTCCTTATTCAACCTAGTAAGTGGGACATCAGTTTGCCTCACTATAGAGTCACCTATGACTAGTATGTTGGGCATGCTGTTTTGCCTTAGGGGCTTTGATTGAGTTTCACACTGTTTAGGAGAGTTAAGTATCTCATGATTAGCATTGTGTTGTGATGGTCGAGTGAGTTTCTGCCTTGGAGGTTTCTGCTGTTTGTGTCGATTTTTATTGAGAGCCTCCATTAAGGTTGGTGTGTGGTTTGTGTTTTTATGTGAAGGCAGTGCTGGTGTGTGTTCTGGAGGGCTATGTGTTCCATGTGCTGTGGTGCAAGTGTTGATCTGCTCCTCTTGACCAGCTATTCTGGTCTTGGCTGCAGAGTGTATGGCTTCCAATTTGAATACATAAGTGCATCTCTCACAAGTCTGAGTGTGGGGAGGTAAGAGGAGAGGGTTGTCACTGTACATGAGGCAGTTGCTACATTGCCTCAGGATGCCCAAGCTCGCCAGGCAAATAGAAAAAAGCACAGGGGACTGGCCTTTAGACATGTCTGTAGTGGTGGGAATTAATAATAAATACTGGAGCTGTTTCCTTGTAGAATGTTTAGTGGTGGTAGCACTGTTGGGTGCTACAATAATTGCTACAAGAAGTCTGGTAAAGTGCTAGGCTAATAAGCTAATAAAATTGCAGGAGAGCAGAGAACTAGCAGATCTAAGGGAAATTTGAAGAGCATCTCTCAGGAGCTTACAAAAAGTCCTGGATACAGCAAATCTGCATCTGGACTACACTAGTTCCAGGAAAGGCAGGAAACATTTTTTTTTTTTTAGTAGAAAGTGAAAAGACAGAAAATAATGAGATAATTCAATATGCAGAAGCTAAAGGGGTAGGCCTTTTGTTAAGTTCTCACTATTAACAGTAGAATGAGCTGATGTAATGTGACTGGGGGGGGGTGTCCAGTATCAACTTTATACCAGAGGTGGGCAAGTCAAAGCCAGCAAGACAAAAAGAACACAACAAGAACTGGGAGCGTGGGTGGGAAAAAAACAGTCCTACAGATTACAGAGATATTAAATCAAAAGTGCAGATGATAAATGAGAATAAACTCTTATCTTTTCTCAATATCACAGCTGGCAGTAGGTCAGTATCTCTGCAGCAGCCTGAGCAGCAGGTATATCTGATTTAAAACACTGGCTATTTAAGGCACAGAACAGAAACCAGACCGATTATCCAAAGAATAACAGTTGCAGGAATGCCTTGGTTAGATTAAGCCAGTTCTGTTCACTTTCTCTCACTAAGAAAACAGATAGGCCTCTAGACAAAGGATTTCACTACAAAATGAGGTCAACACTAACAGATATTCAGCTATATCACACAACAAGAAGGAGACTGAGAACACTGGAAAATATGAAGGTCTCTCCAAACACCATTATATTGGGCGACTTCAACTACCCAAACATAGACTGGGAGCATTACTCTAGCTCCAACACCCTAGCCCAAAGTTTTCTAGAATTTATAAACTCAAATGCTATGGAACAACTTGTTACCACTCCCACAAGAGGGGAAAACATACTGGACCTGATCATTACCAACATGAGGACTTTATGCTCCAGACCAGAAGTGTATCCCTCACTGGTAAGATCAGACCATAAACTAATCTCACTGGATATTCACATCCCGACCCCACCCCCTGCCCAGAAAACCACAGTGAAAAACTTCTCTAAAGCTAATTTCACACTCCTCAAAACCGAGGTGGAATCCTTCAACGCCCCCGGGCCTGTAGAAAATACGTCCCAGACCGCAGAATCCTTTATAAATGCATTCTATGAACACCTTCAGGAATGCATGGATCATGCAATCCCAAATAAAACCAAGACCCAATCCTCCAAAGGCAGATGTCCTGTCTGGTGGACCCCAGCCATAAACAAACTATACAATAGAAGGAGGAAGCTACTAGATGATAGAGCAAAATCCCAAAAAGGGAAGGCATCTCTGATCAGTATTAGCAAAAAACTACGGGCACTCATAAAATCGTCTAAGACCAGCTTCGAGAGAAAAATTGCACAGGCCACTAAGGATAATCACAAGGCTTTCTTTAGTTATGTTAGTAACCTGGGTGGGAATTCCCAGATATGCTCAGAATTAGTCCAAAATGACAAAAAATACACCGAACCCACAGACATTGCCAACATGCTAGCTAACAGGTTCAGTGCAAACTTCTCCCCCCCTCCCCACCAAAAGGGCAAATATCTATCCCAGCAGAGTGCTGCTCCCCTGACATCTCAGATGCTCAGGTAAGAGCCGCCCTCTCCAAAGCAAAAAACACAGCATCAATGGGACCAGATGGTGTCCCGGGCTGCGTCCTACATGAACTCCAAGAAGAGCTAAACCCAAACATAAAACTACTGTTCAATCTCACCCTTACTACAGGATATGTACCCAAAGAGTGGCGTACAGCAACAGTGGTCCCTCTCCACAAAGGTGGTGCCTCAACGGATCCTGGAAACTATCGCCCCATAAGCCTGACTAGCTTGGTCTGCAAAGCTATGGAAAGGATCATCATGGACCTCATAAATAAAGATATTGGGGACCTACAGACACTGGATCCTACCCAGTTTGGCTTTGTTAAGGGCAGATCCTGCCTCTTAAACCTGGTCAATTTCTTTGAAACAGTCACCAAGGCCATTGACGAGGGGATGGTGGTCCACACAGCCTACCTGGACCTCGCAAAAGCCTTCGATACAATACCCCACTCGGGCATTATAGATAAGCTCACCAGCTTAAATATAAACCCTATGTCACTAGATGGGTTGCAAACTGGCTCAAGGACAGAACCCATATGGTTAGAATTGCTGGAGCCATGTCAGACTCCAAACCAGTTACAAGTGGCATCCCACAAGGCTCAGTCCTGGGACCTCTCTTGTTCGGTATATATTTCTCAGAGGTACAGGCCAACACGGAAGGACTGTGGCTGATCAAGTTCGCAGATGACTGCAAACTGGGCGCCATAATTGACTCTCCAGCCGACACAAGCATCCTCCAAAAGGGCCTCATAGAAACAGACAACTGGTGCCAGAGCCATGGCCTCAAGCTAAATGCCAAGAAGTGTATAGTCATCCCCTTTGGCAAAAACAAAGTGCCCACAAATTACCACATAGGTGGTAATCCATTAAGTACAGAAGAAGTAATTAGGGACCTGGGGACCCAAGTTGATAGCAATCTCTCATTTGACAACCATGTGGCCAAAGTGGTTAGAAAAACATTTTATATAGCCCACCTAATCATGAAGGGATTCACATCTAGATCAGGGGAGGTCATCGTGCCTCTTTACTCATCCCTCATCAGGCCCATAATTGAGTACAATGACCCTTTTGGGATGTACCTTACCAGACACCTGCAGCAACTGGAAAGACCCCAAAAGTACCTCACCAAGAGGATCAAAGGGCTCAAACAGATGCCATATGCTGCCCGGTTAAAGAAACTCCAGCTCTACTCAGTGGCATACCGCCTGCTCAGAGGCAATCTGTGCCTGACGTATAAAGCCATGTCCAACCCGGAATTAATGGACATGCTGCACCTCAGAATATCCAAATCCCATCGAGCCACGTGCTCGAGAGACTTGAACCTCAGCACTGAAATAAATAGGACATGCTGGAGGGACAGATTCATAACCCAGAGGCTCCCTTCACTCTGGAATAGAATCCCAGTCCAGGTTAGGCAGATTCCCTCATTGACTCTCTTCAAGAGGAATCTTGATGAGTGGATGGGAGATCATAGGTTTACCCCAAGTATCACTTCTGTGTCACTGTTAGACAGAGGCACAGTATACTAACCTCGAAAAAGGGCATAGCAAAATTAATTTAAAATGAGTGGCGAAAGCCAAACACACTCTGGCTAGGCTTATAAATGCCCTAGGGCAGATAGCCTAGTATGAACCTATGAACCTATGAGACTGGAATGTGATCACTGGTTACCAAGGTTGAGCTATGTTTAGCAGGTGTAAGCATTGCTTAAATGTAAATGCTAAGCAGATTTGTGCACTGATAAGTGAAGCCTACATGGTGAAAGTGTTTTTTGTTTAACTGTAAGTTAGCACTGCCTACTGTCATGCAAACCCGCACAAACTGACTTAAAGCTGCTCAAACCTACCTTAACCACTCTGTATCCAACAGTCCTTGTTTTGCCTAGCAATAAAATAAACAGCCCTTGCAGGTCTTGAATCCAGGGCCCTCTAGACTACAGTCCCAGCACTTAACCACTAAGCCATCTGAGCTGTGCAAATATCTGTTGCTTGTTCAAATATATCATTCAGTACACATACTGAATAGTAGTGAACAACTGCTTTAACTACTACAATTGTTTACTACTTGTTAGTGAAAATAGTTTTGAATCAGTCATGTTTTTATATCTAAATATACACATATCAGATAAATATGGTGGGATATATCTGAGAAGGTATATACAAGACTCATGTTTACACATAACAAGGATATGGATATATATATATATATATATATATATATATATATATATATATATATATATATATATATATATGTATATATCTCCTGCTACTCTTCCCTCATTATGCCAGTCATTGAGTACAATGCCCCATTTGGCATGTACCTCACTAGACACCTACAACAACTGGAGAGGTCACAAAAATACCTCACAAAGAGGATCTTAGGCCTTAAACACTTGTCCTATATGGGCAGACTCAAAAAACTCCAACTATTCTCTGTCTTATATCGCCTACTTAGAGGCGATCGCTGCTTGACATACAATGCCATGTCTGACCCAGCTCTGTCAGAAATGCTACATCTAAAGAAATCCCAATCCCTCCGCAGTACACACTCCAGAGACGTCAACCTCATTACCACAATCCACAGAACAAGCTGGGGGGACAGGTTCATAACCCAGAGACTGCCCATGCTATGGAATAGACTTCCCATACATGTCAAGCAGAGTGCCTCACTGGCCTTCTACAAGAGAAATCTTGATGAGTGGATGGGAAATAGAAAGTTCTCCCTGGGGATCACTCCAGTGGCTTTACTTGACAGAGGAACTGAGAACTCTGGTCGGGTGGCACAATGCCTGGGTAATCCTATGGGTTAGGCTTGTAAAGGCTCCAGGGCCATTAGCCTAGTACACACCTAAGAACCTATGAACCTATATGCCCATAACATGTAGTGGAGTCATACCTCAACACCATAAGTCACAACCCCTTAGTGCAAGGGAATGTACTGTAAGTATTGCAGTTATAAATGTAGAATGTTGCTACAGTAACAGGGGTTGTATCAACAGACATGTTGTGTAGGAAGTCTCTTCTGATACTGACATGTACGCCATCAGTTACTGACAGACATCATAAAATCATCATAGTGAAGTACCACACAAATCACAGTAATGATCCTGTGGAATACAGCAGAAATATGACCAATAAACGTGGACAGTCTGAAATAATCTGGTCAGTCCAGAGGTATACACAGAACTCCTTAGTGCAAGACGTGTGCACCAAGCCTGACAAAGGGGATGTTTACAGCCATGAAAATGGGGATATAACACACATAAAAAAATAGATAAGCTCACACAGTTGATGCATTCACACCCTCTTGTCTGTCCTAATACATATTAACTGGAGAAGCAGAGGTCCCAAGCCCACATACTTCCCACTAGTTTGTGACATACATCTTTACAGCATCCCACTGCTTTTTCAGAAATACACAACATATATGGTGGCCAGGCAACAGTACATCTGACAAATATCTGGACATAACATCACACTAGGTAAATACACTGATCTGCTAGGCATGTCACAAAGCACTTTGAAAACTACAGGCAGACTGCCACAACACTGACCCATTTCCTATGGAGGAATACACATGTACTTGCAAATATAGCAGGCGCTACAGTGATGAAACAGCACGGAGTAACAGACACCAGTATGAAAGTGCATACCCACAACCAATCTTAACAAAGTCACATTATGGTAAGATTAATTTATAGTACAGTATATGGACTGTGTGAAGAAAACCATCCTCATATCTGCCACTCACACATTAACCCTAGATATATGGGCCCGATTCACAGTGTAGTCTGATGCCTGACTGTGGTATGGGACATGTCTCAGTCTGGCCCTACAAACATATACGCTGATAAGTTACCAGAAACTGGAGCAGAATGAAATGTCAGATAGAACAGGACCAAGAACACTGTCATCTACCACAATCTGTACACAGGCCAAGTAACATATTCACAATACACTGGTACACAATACTGACACTCTGTCAACAATCACAATAAGTACACAGACCTCACTTCTGTACAGACTACAACAGAATGTCCAGGTTTTGTCCTCAAATATAAGGCCTACGATACATAACATGTCTAGCAGTCTGATATATCACTGGCTTGTTATCAGGAATGATGTCAGTAAATAATGATATACATGATATACTGTACATATGCACCTCTTACTGCATGACATATGGACATGACATAAGGACAGAGGCACAAACACAGGGCCAATATTTACATATTGCTGTGATAAACTGAGAAAATTCCTGGTGTAACAGGGTTTGTTGTGACATATCTCTTCTGAGGGATATGAAGTTAGTAACTCACCATGTACTGACTGCAGTCATCGGAGTATGCTACTGCATTTTTAAAGATAGGAAATATGTGAGTAACACACTACATCTAAGACTCCAAACTCTGGCCAGTCTGCAGATAGCCCTGCAGGTGAGAGTTTCCTCAACTACATAACACTGCCATGCCAGACTTTAAATCATGTAGACAACCATATCCACACAAACCCTGTTAAACCAACATTACTTCAAATGTCGAACAGCAATACTTACATTCTGTCCCCATGTTTGGAGCATCCCCCTCCTGTTTGTTGGCCTGTCTCCACAGTGTATGTTGTAAGAGGTATTTACAACTACCCTCTGTGATACTGTTTGTCAGACACCTACATGAAGTCTAGCTCACAGTGAAGGAAAAGGGCCAGCACCCACATTAATTGCTTAGTTATAGGAGTGTGTTTCCATGCAATTGGCTATAAGAATGCTACCACAGCTGTTCCACATGCAATTAGCAAATGGAGACCCCAATTCATGTACAGGCCATCAGCTGATCATGAGCCTTACTTACAAAAGTCAAGCTGGTGCCTATGCAAAACAGATGTACTTTTCCACATCCACCAGAGAGGGAGAGAGAGAGAGAGAGACAGAGAGACAGAGAGACAGAGAGACAGAGAGAAAGTAAGAAAGGAAGGGAGTAAAAGCCAAGCATGTTTGTGTATGATCCGTGCATGGAGAGTGGTATCTGGGTATTATAATGGTTGCCTATATTGTTTACTAAGCCATACTGTCTCATAGTAATTGCACATGGCAGTACACATTTATGGCTGTGGATTGTCTACAACAACCTTTTCAGTGTTTGAAAACTGTTGGCCTTGTAATGTGGACATTGCGACATATAGGTCCTCAATATAATGATGTTGCAAAACCCACACTGCAAAGGATCCTATTACACAATCACCCCAACACCCACAAAGGATACTGATGACACACACACAGATGCACACTTACCAGTTCAGAGTTTCAAATGCCTACCTGGCTATGTATTGCTATTACAATATTACATGGTTATTGCATGCACCACAGAGTGTATATGGTGGAGTGTTGTCCAAAGGTATCTTTGAAGGTGAATGACATCAACTGTAGTGCTAAAAAAGGGTTAAAGGAAGTGCAGTAAGTGTGAATGTCCACAAAATCAGGTGTCAACAAAGATATGCACACACTCTCTCACAGAAACACAAACATTATCACAATTGGCAGGACCAGGATTAGAACTTCTATCTAATTAGTTTGTTACACTACTGCAATACACAATTATCACAAGCGCTACAAAACTTATAATGCTGAAACATGGCAAAATGATTATTTCAAGGTGACTGACATCAGCAGGCATGCTGAAGTAGGGCAATGGGAGGTGTAATGAGTGTGAATAGCCTCAAAATCATTCATCTCCACACACACACACACACAAACACACACACACACACACACACACACACACACACACACACACACACACACACACACACACACACACACACATTTGCCAGTACTGAGATCCATAGGTTCATTGCTTCACAAGTGTTTAGTAGGTGAATGGGCCTGAAGGCTGTACAAGTCTAGGCCAAGGGAATACATTGGCATCAGACTACATGACAATAGTCCTCAGTGTGGCTCAGGGGTGTAGTCACTGGATTGGCCCACACAGGTGGGTATTGTGTTCGCCATCCACTCATTTCGGTTACTATTGTGGATGGCCAGTGATGTGCGCTGCTTCCCATGTATGTGATCTATATTCCATAACATGGACAGTGTCTGGGTTGTGCACATGTCCCACACACACATGTTCTTTGATGTGTGGAAGTGCACTTGAGGTCTGTGGGACATGTTGTGTGGACAGATAGTTATCTTCTGATGTAGCATTCCTGACCTCATTTGGTGAGACCTGGCTATGTAACTGAGGTTGTGCTTGCACCTACACTGATAGCCTGATACGGGTATTCAGTGGAGTTAGTGGCATCTGTCCATACAGGGCATGTGTACAAGGTGTGGTATTCCCTTTGTGCATTACATTTGCAGACTCTACAGTTGTTGCAGACATCCAGTGGGGAACATGGCAAAAGGGCACTGCACACATTTATTTGCCTACTGAGGGGATGGAACAGTGTGCCATGGCATTTTACTAGCTGGATAATACACACTCACTCAGGAGATGTAACACATCAAAGTACTTTCTGATGTCAGTGGCACTGTTGTGGTCAACAGGCATGCAGTCCACTGCAATCACACCATGGTTACTATCTGTGAGGCAATATGCAGGGAACTACCAATATAGTGGTTGTTGCCTAGCCAAGTGTGTTTGTGTATGAGACATGGGTGTAGAGTGTTCTCTGAGTAATAGAATGGTTGCCTATATTGTTCACCAATCTATAATGTCACATGTAGGGCTATGGATTGTCTACACCAACCTCTCTGGTGTTTGACATCTGTTGGCCTTTTAAGGTGGACATTGTGACAGATACTAGGTCCTCAATATAATAATTTAGTAAAACCCACCCCACAATGGATCCAGTTACACAATCACAGCAACCTCCATACAGGATACTGATGACACATACACACACACACAGACACACACACACACACACACACACACACACACACACACACACACACACACACACACACACACACACACACACACACACACACACTTGCCAGATTCAAACTCCTACCTAGCTATGTATTGCTACTATAGTGTACCGCAGTTATCAAATGCACTACAGTGCTTATAGGATGGATGTTGTCCCAAGGTACTTCTAAGGTGAGGAACATCACCAGCCCTGGTAAATACTGGCATTGGGTGATGTAGTGGGTGAGAGATCCCCAAAATAATTTTACCCTACACACACATTTACATTTGCCAGGGGTGAGGTATAAACCTCTATCTAACAATCTTTATGGAACATTATGTTATGCATTTACCACATGCACCCTGACCTTACATGATTTAGAGTTGGCAACCGGTACTTCTAAGGTGGATGATATCTGCAGGACTGCTAAGGTCATGCTCTGAGATGTGTATTTGGTGTAAATGGGGCCAAAATCTTTGAGGTACAGATATGCATATGTAGACACACAAACACTTGCCATGGATGACATTCAAACCCATACCTATGTAGTTACTGCTACTACATTGCTCCGCATTTATGGCACGTGTCATGGAGCTTACTTGTTGGAGAGCTGTGCCAAGGTATCTTTAAAGTTGACTAACATCAGCAGCAGTGCTAAAGGAGGGGTAAGAGTAGAGTAGTAAGGGTCAATGTTCATAAAATCAGGTATCATCAAAGACACACACACTCTCACACACAAACACACACAGTTTCACAGTTGTTCTCTCTGGGATTAGAACTCCTACCTAACTAGTATGCTACACTATATTATTATGCAATTATCACAAGTGCTACAGAGCTTATATGTGGGACAGCTCTCCAAAGGTATCTTTGAAGGTGACTAATCTCAGCAGCAGTGCTAAAGGAGAGGTAAGGAGAGAGTAGTAAGTGTGAATGTCCATACAATCAGGTATCATCAAAGACACACACACTCTCTCACACAAACACACACAGTTTCATAGTTGCCATCTCTGGGATTAGAACTCATACCTAAATAGTATGCAGCACTATAGAATTATGCAGTTATCACAAGCACCACGGAGCTTATATGGTTGGCACTTGTCCTAAGGGTTATTTTAAGGTGACTGACATCAGCAGGCATGCTAAAGTAGGGCAATGGAAGGTGTATTGCCTGTGAATGGACTCAAAATCATGCATCTCCACCCCCCCCACACACACGCACACACACACACACACACACACACACACACACACACACACACACACACACACAAGCACACACACACACACACACACACACACACACACACACACACACACACACACACACACACACACACACACACACACACACACACACACACACACACACACACATACACACACAGAGTTTTATAGTTGTCATGTCTGGGATTAGAACTAATACCTAGCTAGTTTTCTGCATTATAGTATTACTCAAGTATCTCAAGTGACAAGCAGCTTATAGGACTAAGACTTGGCCAGAGGGCTATTTCAAGGTGACTAACATCAGCAGGAGTGCTAACATGGGCAATGGGAAGTGCAGTGTGTATGATCGGGCCAAAAACCATTCCTCCAGAAACATGCACACATACTCAGTCACACACAACTTTACATTTGACAGGACTGGGTATACAAATGCTAGACGAATACTGATTTGTACTATCATGCTACACAGTTATTACAAGCACCACAGGCACTATAGGGCTGAGGGCTACCAAAAGCAATGTCTACAGTGATTGACATCAGCACATCAAGTGATATTGGCTAATTGGATGTGTGGTGGGTGGGAGAGGCCTCATAATGGAAATATCTCTGTCACTATCTGTCTCTCTCTTCCCCACATCTCTCTGTGTGTATGTTTGACATATTATAGTGTGTTGGCCTTGGATGTATCTGAATATTCCTATCCAGTGTGTGTGCAAAGCATGAATGGTGTACAATGTGATATATATGCTCAGACATCTGTGACTGACAGATATGCATAGTCCACTGTGTTGTCAGACATGTGCTTCATTTCTCTAAGTGTAGGAGCAAGCCAAGTATGACCTTTTGTATTGGGTGTGTGAATCCATTCCAGGTAGGTTGTACTCCAGTCCGGGGTTTGGTGTTCTATACCTACAGCTAGCAACCTGTTTCTGCAGGATATCCGTAAATAGGTTGACAATATGGAGTCACAATGGGCAACAGATAGTAGGATACAGTAACTGTTGCTGTCTGTGCTGCTTGTGTTACATGGTTGGTGTTAGCACAGATATTCAGACATATGTACTGTTTTACACTGTGATGTATTATGTCATCAACTACTGACAGGTATACTTATTTGCTCACAGTTATTTCCTGGCAAATACAAGATGAATGAAGCTGTGTCCAGTATTGTGGTCTGCAGTCTACATATTCTTGCACACTCATGCCATTCTGGAGGGGGCTGCAGACACTTGCTGATGGGTCTGTGTAAATGGTCCAGAACCTTGATACTATGATGATTGAGGATCCCCTTCTTGTACATATTTTGACGTAACAGAATGGCCATATCCTGCTGTGGCCATACCTCTCAGCTGTACAGATTCACCCAGGTTACCCAGAGGCAGGGCTCATATATCTGGTCAGTTCCCCTTCACATTGCGGTTTACAAGCAGGTTTGTATCCACCCATTACTGGATTTGCAGGCAGGCGTAGTATGGGCACACTTCAGAGTTTCAGACTTCACACACTCCATAACGTCCATGCTTCTACACTCCCCCACTCTGTTATTCTATCCTTTTCCTAGCATTATGCGAGCAGTATCTGAGAAGTATCCCTATAGTTGTCCCTTCATCCAAGTGGTATTTAGGGGTTGATCTTCAGTTCATGCAGTAGGACATGGTAGGCATGCTACTGGGATTTGTCAACACGGCCATGCATTTGTGTTCTGTTTCTGTATTATGTTGTTAGTTGGGACCCCATGAGATACCATACATTGGAACTATGGATGAGGCACAAGCCTTTGACAGAGGACTGTAGGCCATTTGGTAGTGATGCAGGCCATCTGTAGCAGGCTAGTGCATTTTGTCACTCCTACATCCCCAGGCTGCGAGCCAGTGGATTCCCCTGGGATGACAGGGTAAGTGTGCGAGATGTTAATGGCAATAGTTCCTGTCCATATTAATCCATTGGTTAGATGCAGGCAGGGTGCTGCTTAACAGCTAGGGACACACCTGCATGGGACACCTCTTCAGCATGCTGCATTCTGTGAGTATTCCCATACAGAGGTGGGGTCATGCTGTACTCATTCCCAACAGCAAGAATATGACCTGTGATAAACCTCTGACTGATGGTGTGGTGAGCTGAGTGTATGTGTGATATGGAAGCTACTTGCAGCTGACACACAGATATACATGGGACATCCCCCTTATGCTGCCTTGTGTGGGGACATAGGCAGTCTCTCATTACTACATAACTGTGCCTTTTGTGGTCTGCCAGCGATTGGCCAGACTACATCAGTATTCCATACTACACAGATAACTAATGTGCTACTAACCTGTATGTACAATTCCAAAGTTGTGTGCAGCAGACAGTTACAACATTTTATGTACTCTGTCTAGGGTACTTCCACCTGTGTACTGTGTGTATGTATGGGCCCACATTCATGGCATGTCCATCTTTCAGATGGTGACAGATATTGACATCTGGACAGTGAGTATGGACAACTGCTGACATGGGTATTGCTGAGAAGCATTGTGGTTGGCAGTGCAGTTGTTGGAACATGGCCCTCTCATCCACAGTACTCCCCATAGGCCACTGAGACACAACCCTCCATGCCTACATGCTGACCACTTCCAGACAATATTGCGCACACAACAACCTAACACATAGACCCCTGCATATTGTACACATCCAACAATCCATCCTGTAGATTGGACCAGCTCGGGTAATCTGTGCTCCACTATTATTACACCTCACACTTACATGTTACTACATTTCTACATGGGATTGTGAGGGGAGGGGCATACCTAACAACGTTAAACATTTGCTATGACTGTACTGGTATTTCAGGTACTCTGTTGGCTTCCATTTCATTTTGTATTCTAACCTAACCTATCATGCAGACTGGAGGCATATCAGTAGAGTACAGATCTTAGTTTTTTTGACCTACATTTTAGTTTCAGACTTCTTACCCTTCAGAACTAACATACAACTGCCAGACCTGTTGTTGTCTGTCTGTGTAGGTCTGGAGGGGGGCTGTTCACCATTGCCATCAATTGGAAGCCTTAGCCCAGCCTTTCGTTATGGTCATCTACACCTGTCCTACTGGCTGAGTCTGGTTTTGGGTATGTGAGCCTCACTGACATGCATGTGTGTGTCCTATGGACACACATTTGGGCCACCACATGTACTGGAGTGGAATTTATCAACTTGTCTAGTGCTGCCTAGTATGCTGACACCAGTATTTGTTATAGATTTCATGTTGCCTATATATATCTGCTGCCATCCCATTCAGCCACCAGATTCCCTTGCATGCTCACTTCCATACCATAGATACAACTATCAGAGCATACTACTCCATTCAGCAATTGATAGCAAGAGTGACTTACCTTGTGGCTGTGCCAGTATTGAGGATGGTTCTGGAGGGCTGACTATGTCAGATGTACATAGTACACTCCCTATACATGGTAAAGCACAGGTAGTGTCATGTTTGGCATCCCTTTTACTGCATGTGCGAGTCAGAGAGAGGTGTCATTCCCTGGGTCCCTACCGTGTCAGTGTCTGTGCTATGCATTGCCTCTTTGTCAAAGTCTGGGCATACTGGGCATGCCTCCTTCTGCCTACATGGGCAGGCTAAGGTTGTTCCTTCTCTGAGTCCCTCTGTGCCTGTGATGGCCTTGGCAATGGTGGGAGGCTGTGTGACATTGCCCTGTGCTGTTCTTGCTGCAGCTGTTTCCGCAGGATCATAATGTGTAGCATGGCACATACTATGAACATTTGTGTACATGTAGCTGGAGAGTACTGCAAGGCTCCACTGGATATGTCCAGGCAGTGGAACCGTGACTTGAGCATCCCAAACACATGCTCTATTATGATTCTGGTTTGTACGTGTGCCTCATTATAGAGTTCTTGTTCAGGTGTGTGTGCATTTCTGATGGGTGTCATCAGCCACAGCTCTAGTGTATAACCAGCATCCCTCACTAGGTGGCCATATGGGATTTCCCCACTGGCAAATAACTGGTACAGCTGTGTCATATGCCAGATGTGGGAGTCGTGATAGCTTAGAGGGCTGCCAGCACACACATTCAAGATAATGCCCTGGGCATTGCACACAACCTGGCAGTTGATGGAGGGGATGCCCTTGTGGTTTATGTAGATCCTACCCTGCTCACCAGGAGGTGCTTTGATGTGTATGTTCATGCAGTGTATAGCACCCACTACCTCAAGGTATTCTGCTATTTGGTGGAAGAGATGCATATTGCTGGTCAACACCTCATGGGTGTTGAGGAAATATATGTGCTCACTGGCATGTGCTGACATGGCATCCAGGAACTGGTGGAGTACCCTGGATGCTGATGCCTGTGAGATTCCCATGATATCCCCAGTATCCCTTTGGAAGGTACCTGTGGCTAGTATTCTTAAGCCTACACATACCTTGGTATCCACTGGGATGGGTTCCCCTCTGTTAGTTCTGTGTGTGAGGCAGGGCCAGCACAGCTCACCAGTTTGCTGTAGAATGTCCCTGTCCACCCTATAGTGCTCCACTATCTCCAGCTCATGTAGCTCCTGGGAGGTTACCCTGGGTCTGTACACTCTTCTC
Organism: Protopterus annectens; assembly: GCF_019279795.1. Classification (NCBI taxonomy): domain Eukaryota; kingdom Metazoa; phylum Chordata; order Ceratodontiformes; family Protopteridae; genus Protopterus; species Protopterus annectens. The sequence continues at coordinate 614,543,140 of NC_056731.1, read as the reverse complement.
CTTCTCCGCACTGTGGGTTGGTCATCAGCATTCACATCCTCACCACCCTCAGTCTCTTCCACATATTGAAGTATGAGAGCAAAAGCAGGCCCTAACATTTTGTTAGTTTTTTCAGGTATAATTTCCCCATTTGTGTACACCGGTGGTGTAGAGTTTGTGGGAAAAACAGACTGGAAGGTGTTTGCATGGTTTATAGTAGTGTGCTAGGTTGTTCCATTTGTAATTGGCTGATTCTGATACATTTCACCTGCCAGCTATGCTAGTTCTCCTTGATTGCCTTCCTAGTGCTGTTTTCCCTTCCCATTGCCTTCCAGTTTAAGCCCCGAGGTGCGGCGTGCATACCCCGTGGTCAGATGTGAACAGAGCTGCTATTTCCTGATTTTATTTTTTGTTTGTTTAAAACACACCCGTTTAGGCAATGTAAACACTACTAGGCAGCCTCAGACATACCCCCTTCCTTAGCTGTGCTTAGCTAAGGGCAAACACAGGACACAGAGCTCCAATAAGCTTGCAGCATGCATGACACTCCCCCTCATGAGGTCATCTACCTCTTATCCAATGGTGATGCTGCACCTAAATGTCTGGGTGCAAGCTAACACTGAGAGGAAATATGTGATTCAGTATCAGTCCCCTCATTTGCATAAAAAGAATGCTAATTCATAGTTACCACACTCACACTCAGCCTTCCCTCTTAGCAACCACTATTCCCTGGTATTGTTGTCTTATGCATGCCATTGACTATTATGGCAAAATGCTGATTTGGGTTTAAAAGCTTATTTCCAATTTTTTTTCTTATTTTCGGGCCGATCCTGTTTGCGCACCGCTGCCCTATGTTTAAACGGTCGAAATCATCCAAAAAAAAATAAAAGTTATTTTTTATAATTTTCCAACTATTTCTCATGCCAATGGCAATATATTTGGCCATTGGTATGCCTACAACATTGAATACATGATTTCTTTGGAGCTGTCATGCCTCCGTTTTGTAATTTGCAGAAATGTATTAGGTTAGTAACCGAATACATTTCTGCAGGTTACTCTATTCCTGCACATACACCTGCCTGCTTCCTGGAACACTAATTCACCTCATTTGTATAGTTTTCACCAGCAAATGAGGTAATTAGCATATAGCAGTGGTGACCATGCAGGAATAGTGTAGGAGCTCTCGTGCACATCCCGGGAGCTCGTTCCTGGATCGCTTGTCGGCCATATTGCATGCAGCAGCTCTTGCACTATTCCTGCACTCCATGCAGAGTTTGCTGAATCTGGGAGATAGTTGTAATTGGTAAACTTTCACTGCTTGGAACAGATGGTAGTCTGCATCACAGGTTTTGGGACAAATGCATATGTGTGTACTGTGATTGTCCCATATAATGACATACTTCTCTACTAAGATTTATATGCTGTCCTTCATGTACATTGTGTTACTGTGAGGGACATGTACCTGTTTCTCAGTATGGGAAGCCAAAGACAATCACAGTTGTAAACCAGTGGATTAGTAATCAAACATTCCTTCCACTTATTCTGGGATGACTGCACACTTGTCTTGTCTCATGCTTGCACAATGTGAATTGACAAGACAAACAGACACTTTATACATAGGACAGTGCACTGCAGAATAACACTGATGGATTATGTATGAGCAAGTTAACTAACATTGTAAAAGAGCTGCAAGTGTAACCACTAGACAGCAGACATACATTAACAGATTGAATTATCTGAGTCATCACTCTGAAATCAAGATAACGTGTGGTAAAAATTCAATACAGACATGCAAACATTGTGCAGCCTAAACAAAGAATTATTTGTGGTATATTTTTGTACTCTCTGCCTGAAATGCGCTGCTGATGGCTAAGTTTTATTGCATAGGTAATCATACCTCTCAACCTCTTAGCCCAAGAAATCTGGACAAAGCTTGTTATAATGGGGGTACAAATGCCCAAAAATAGGGAGAGAGTTTAAGTATTGCTCTTATGATCTTAGAAAGTTGCTAGAATAGAATATGTGTTAAAATGGTTTTCTAAAGGATATGAAGTCTGAAACTCAAATGTACAACATCATTTACTAATATCATTCCTCAGATCATCCTAGTGATTTGCCAGAAAACCAAAGATTTTATGAAGAACAAAATGAAATTTTGAGAAAAAATCTGGACACTCTGTGAAAATCTGGGCAGTTGAGATGTATGTAGGTAATCATATCTCAAGGTGTTGAACTTAAAATGGGAATTATTAGTATTCTATGGAGATTTTTGCTGGATTTTGCACAAAGAAGCATTATAAACATATAACTATACGTGAATCTGTTGGAATACAGAACAGATATGTGTTATGGCAATGTTTCAAATGTAGTGACTTACACATTTGTCATGACAGTTGCATTTAGTCAATCATGATGTGAATGCTACATGTGTATTATGAAACACATGAGGGACGAAACGTTATTGCTGGTGGAAACATGGCTTGTTGAAACATTTTGGAATCAAAGAGGTTTATTGGATGATACAGAAGTGGTGGGAAAAGGTGGACAGCTGGTGACAGGAATACACTATAGTTCAGACATAACATATTAGTGCATGATTTATTCATGCACATATTTCTGTTGTGTTACTGTTTCTTTATTATCATAATTATTTAGGCAAAATCTGCACAAGACAGGCTTCACAATAGTGAACAGGCACATTAATAAAGCATCAGGATAATAATGTGTTAAGGAAAGGTGGAGCCAACATTTACAGCCACAGGAGTCATACAAAACATTCAAAAACAGTTTTGCATGCATCTGGATTCAAATCTTGAAAGCATTCCAAGAAAAACCCACATACCCGAGTAATATCTACACACACCACGTAGGAAGACATACTTCACAAAATTCCCATGTGGCAGCAGATTGCAGAAAATGAGAATGTATGTATTACTCTTCTTTATCCTGATGACAACATTAAGATCTACATTTAACCCTTCAGCTTGTTAAAAAGTACTTGATGGCAGACATTGTGCAAATGCAGAGGAAGAAGACTAATGACACATAAGGGAGAAGACATATAGATGAGGGGTCAGGGACCTAGTAGCAATCTATCTACACATGCGAGCATTATCTCATAATACCACAAAGGAATTTTTACTTCACACCCTTTAAATAACACAGTTGAAGGACAGCAACAACTTACTGAAGCAGAAGGGGTGAACAGAGAGCGATACAGACAAACGGAGAGAGGAATAGCAACGATATTTTTTGTGGGACATGTAGGATCATCAGTATGGTGTGTTACTCTTATTTATTTCCTCATTATTAAGCTGTCATGCTCAGTACAATAAAATGCTTGCTATAGGGAGCAAAAAGGGGTAGAATACAGCAACCAACATTAAGATACAAACAGGATAAGGGGGTTTACTAAGTCTCCCTGTTGGGGTTGCAACATTTTTGCAAATGATGTCTTGGTGCACTGTTCAAATGGCCTGTTAATAAAATGTTGTATAGACAGAAATACAAATGTCTGAAGTAAACTATATAATAGGAATATGAAATGCCATGAAATAATCATTTGACCTGCAGCTGTAATCAAGGAACTGCTAGTTCAGTATATCCTGCAGCCTAAGAAGTGCTACAGTAACTCTTTCAGTACTTGCACCCTAAGAACTGCTACAGCAATTGTTTCACAGTACTGCCTCTACTCTGTACTCCCATACCACAGCAGATTTAAGCACATTTGCATGAAAGTGGCCACACTACTGCAGCTAAAATTAAAATCTTCAGCATTTGCCATAGGAAGTTAAACAGCATTCAACGCCACTCAGTATTGGTCTGCTATGTCAACCTTTGTGCAAATGTTGAGGAGAAAAAGTGAAGGCTTTTCTTTGGGCCATTTCTGGCCATGTGTGTTATGTGTGATTCTATTTTTGACCAGATTAAACATGTGAAAAAGTGGTTGATAGGAAAGTAGTGAATATGGAGGTGACAAGCAGAGTGTAGGACACGACAGGAAGAATACAAGAATTTGCAGAAGGTTGGTGGGAAAGCACTATAGGTATCTAAATCTTCAGAACATAAATGTAGAATTGTACAAAGAATTTTATGACTTTGGAGAGTCACCACACCAGAGAGGAGTGACAACAACAGAATAATGTTGTATAGCCAATTGGACCAAATTAAGTGTGTGTAGAAGACACAGGTCTATATCAGTTAATCAAACATCCTATTTAGCGAATGCTTATTAGTCAAACTCTAATAAGTGAAAACCCTAAATATCAAATGTTCATTTAAGCAAAACCTTTCCTTGGGAAAACTACCAGTCAGCTGTCATCAGGGATTTTTTATTTTCCCTCATGTAGTGCAATCTCGGAGTTGGTATATTTAGTTGGGGGTGTGTGGGGGGTACAGACCCCCACATTGGGGGGGTGTAGACCCCCACTACAATGGATTTACTTTGGTGATGTTTTTCTGTGGTTCGCTGGGTTGGCCAACTGGTTTTTAACCCAGCGAAATGTTTCACTGAAAGAAACATTCAGTATTTAGTGTTTTCGCTTATTAGTGTTTGACTAATAAGCATTTGCTAAATTGGACATTTGATTAACTGACATAGACCCAAAAACACATAGGTGAAGTGGAGAGCTGTGTATTTTTTTATTTTTATTTTTTTGTGTGGAACAGGTGCCCTTTTTCTGTATTTTTCTAAAGAGAGATAAATTTTGGGAAGGGGCTTAGGTCAGGGTCAGGTTGGTGGGGTAGGTTAGGAAATAGGCACAGACATACAAGACATGCAAGGCAAACAGAGATGGTGATGGACACAAAATGTTGGGGACACCAAGATCTGGGATAGGTTGGGGACATCAGAAGCGCACCCATGTCCAGCTTGAAAACAGTGAGAATCTAGTTCTTACCCTCAAAACTCTCATCACTGTCTCCTGTGTCAGTTGCTTGAGTCAGTGCCAGATGTGTCATCGATGTAGCAAGAAGACATAGAATGTTTTCAATGCTGGTGATTCAAGCACTGAGGCCCCTGTCTATTATAGCTTGCACCATCTCTGTCACCTCCTTCCAGGTGACAAAATCACCACTTCCACTTGTACTACTCCCTGAGGGTACCACTGCACCAGTAGCTGGGGCAGAGCTACCTTGCACAGATGGAACAGATAGAACAGGGGTTGTGGAGGCAATGCTGATAAGATGCAAATCCCAAATTATGGGTGTCTGTGCTGCCATCTGTAGAAGTATAGTGGGCCGAATCACAAGGCTTGGTCTACTTCTATATACTGTTGGTCATTTTGTATTCAGCAGTGAGGTATGTAAACAACATAATTTTAAGAAATTATATATATATATATATATATATATATATATACATACACATATGGGTCTACTTCATAACACTGAAATTTCATAACATTGAATTTCGTAACATTGAGACCAAACATCTAAATCCCAAAACACTGAAAACCCAAAACAGTGAAAACTCAAAACATTGAAAGAGTGCTTCATAACACTGAAAACTACAATGCATATGTAAATAATATCCTCTCCACCTACAACACCACCTAACTAACAAACACACTTTCTACTATGTTTATGCAGGGGGGGGCAAGCCCCCTGAACCCCCATGTGGGGTGCTCTGCCCCCAACACCCCTGTAAATTAAATATACCGACGCCAAGATCGCACTACAGTGGATAAAAGTTAATTTCCTAACCTCACTGTATCACAATCACCATACACTGAGATTAGGAAATTAACTTCTTTCCACTTTACTGCGATCTTGAAGTCAGTATATTTAATTTACAGGGGGTGTGGTGGGTGCAGGGGAGCTTGCCCCCCTGCAGAAACTGCTATGATTTATGTTGTTTAAACTCAGTATATGTATGATATGTGTTCTCGGTGTTTTGAATTTCAGTGTTTTGAATTTAAGTGTTTTGAATTTTCAAGATTTTGAAGTTTCAGTGTTTTGGTTTCAGTGTTTTGAGTTTCAGTATTTTGATATTTCAGTGTTCTGAAGTGAATACATACATATATATATATATGGGTCCCTATCTATTCACCGACAATTCATTTCACTGAAACTCATTTCGTCGACAGTTCATTTCGTCGACAGAAAGATGTGCCCCCTTCAAAAATTGTTAGGTGGGGGGCTTCGCCCCCCACACCCGCCATTGTGGGGGGCTGTGCCCCCCACACACCCCCTAACTATATATATCAACTCCAGGGTTGCACAACATTGGGGAAGGGGGCACATCTTTCTGTCGACGAAATGAACTGTCGACGAAATGAGTGTCAGTGAAATGAATTGTCGGTGAATAGATAGGGACCCATATATATATATATATATATATATATATATATATATATATATATATATAATTCTAGAGATGTGACAAAATTAGAGAGAATTACATCCATGTCACATTACTTTATTTTTTCAATATAATTTTTTTTCAGTACAGAAACAAATATTATAAATGACTATTGTATACCTTTGCCACATCCAGCTATATGATGGGAAGATATTAATGTGTCATAAAACAAACACATCTCACTTCTAGGATATAAGAAATAGTACACTGTATTTCCCTTTGCCATATAAGAGATAACCATTCACATATAATAACTGCACTGACCATAACTGAATTGTTCCTGACATTCATTATTTCTGTTAATATTTTAGAAATACTACCCAGTAATATAATCTAATTGTTGTTTCTGGGTACTGAACCCACACACAGCTAAGCTGGTGTTCTTATTGACTAATGCAAACAGCAAGAACTATTGAAGAAAACATGCATGCTTTATATCAAGGTATGCCTGCTCAAGATGCTAGGGAGTGAGGGACTGAAAATAGTTATCTGGCTTGCATTTGGATCTGAGAATCACTTAACTCAAGCCTCTGTGAGGAGAGTTAGTCTCTCCTGGTGCATCTCACTGTTTGTTGCTATTTCTTCTGCAGCTATACAGTAGACAGAAAATAAAAGAATACATACGAAAGTGCAATGAATAACTGGCTAATACATACTGTATCATTGACTGTTGATGGGTCTGTATATTTACATAACTGAGGGGGTGCTTGCAGTCTTAAATTCATCCTTCCATTGGCTTAGCAGGTCCTGCTTGCACTTTTCAGGTCACTATAGTGGTGATGACATTTGTTCCCCAGTGTGAGGAAGGCCATTTAACTGGAGACTGCCTTTACAAAGCTATTTCAAGCCTCAACCTTATACTAAGACTGGATATAATTCCCCCTGCATCAGCCTTTGTCTGTAGCCATTCATGAGGAGTTCTGCAAAAATCCTGGACTCCTCAACACCCTACCTATGTGCATTAAATTTACCACCATTCTCTACATCACCGGACATATGTGCAGAAGTCAAGCTAACAATATATGTCTGAAATGGCACCAAATTCAGATTGCTTGTGTAACAAGATGTGCACAAGGATGCACAACCTTGCCAACTGTATTGATGCAATTGGCATCATATGGATTGCTTGGCAGACACATTGGCAGTACTTGCATCAGATAGAAATAAAGGTGTAAAACATGGCAGTGAGATTTGCAATGTCTGATGCCCAACCTATTGACACATGTTCCAATGTTCAACAATGAAATACTTAATGGCTTGGCTTGTAATCCTTGGAGTTTGGAACGATAAATATGGTGAATGATGGCATATTTCAATGTTGAGCCGTATACACTGTTAAAATTGTTTTTTACCATCTGGGAATAGAATCCATGGGATAAGAATGCAAAATCAGAAACTTAGTTTAATAATTCTCATTGCCACAGGAGAACTTTGTTTTTAGCATGGTAATTAGAGATATACTCATTTCAGAATTAATGGGGATATACTTTCAGAGAGGCTTGTTTGTGTGTGATTTTAAATAGTCCTGGGAATATATTCCAATGTAAAAGGCAGTATTTCTGCTTGTAAGTATATTTCAGATGGATGAAATTGCATGACCTGAGTAATACAGGTTGAGGTATGTTACATATATAGTTCACAAGACATAACTGTCCTAATGACATAGTTGGGATATGTGATGAGTCATGATGATTATAACAAAAGTAGTGGTCCCATCATACACATGCAAGAGAATTTTATATTAAATATCATCATTGTCATATTTAACAAATTGCACACACATTATCTCAAGGCTATATGTGAAGCATTAATGATTATGCTAAATAGAAAAGTTTAGTTGTGCCAACATTACTGATACATTTTTGCAATAAGTATGGTTATCATTCTCATTTGAATTTAGATTTACATTCCTAATCAAAATGTTGTGAGAAATGGGATTCTGACAACCTTTGTAAAAGTTTCTGTTAATTCGATGCAAACCCTTAATCACCTGTGTTTTTTATCTAAGTTCATTGCACTTACACCTTGTGCCACAGTGATAAGTATGTGATAGGTAGTTTCTCAACTCAGTACTATCTACAGTACTCATGAAAATACATCACTGCCAAGCATATTTGTGGTATGTAAGGCAGCTCAAATTAAAATTTTCCTTTTTTTCCTTAGGCAGTGAACCATGTTAGTGCAGTGCAAATGCAAACGGCGTTAGAAATAAAATAGGAGAGATAAAAGCTGACAGTAAAATGGATTCTGTCAGTGGGTATATCTAGCAATGACCCCAGCAAGAAGTGCATTCAAGTGACACATTCATCCTTCTCACATCTCCTTGCAACATCTAAAATGCACTTTGTGGAACACATCTGACTTGCAGTTAGTTACAAGTGATAACAGCTCACATGCTGTTATCAATATTGAGAATAGTTGAGTTTTACTCAACAATACAGTGATCAAGAAATGTATGTAAATATGCATCTAGACTCCTCTATGTAAAATTAATAATTAACTGTATGTGAACCCTGCATTATCTGTCTTATTTCTTTCAATTCACTCTGCTTATACCTTGTGCCACAAGGATAGTTATCTGAGAGGTGGAATTTATTCACTAAGCACTATCCAGGATGTTGATGTCTGCACCATTGCCATGTGTGTTTGTACTGCAGAAAGCCCACATTAAACTATTCACTTTCTTTCTTTGACAGTGAAACATATTTGTAAGCTGAGTAGCATGCAAATGCCAAATGTAGCAAAGTAGCAAATTGTATGAAATTGTAATGAAAGTAAAAATGAAATATGAATACTGCATTAATCATTGGCTTGCAACATAACTTGTGTAATACTTCATGACTGGTTCAGGTAATAGCAACATTTATCCTGTTCTTAAATATATTTTCTCACACTTTAGAAACTATATTTGAAATCATGCATAGCAAATATTGCCATTAGCAAGCAGCACAGATGATTTTACTAATTCAAAACACTGCTAGCAAGTCACAAGGACTTTAAGTGATATATTCAGCATTTATCACACACGCACTTATAGTATGTAATTCATTTTCCAAAATGTGCATCCATCCTTGCAGATGACACCATTATCTAAACTATCGTTACTAACAATTTGAACACCACAGTAAATATATGTTTTCTCCGACGTCAATGTATTTACAGCTTGTGCTACAGGCGCTGTAGATAACAGATGCATTTTGTGCAGCCAATACAATTTGGAGTACAGTCAACTACACAAAAATGCAAGGTTTGTTTGCAACACTGACAGCAATCTAAATTAAAATGTTCACTTTTTCCTTTGGTAGTGAACCCTGCTTGCACACTGCTGACCATCATAAAACTGTAGTTTGCAAATTAAAGAAATAAAAAGGAATTTATATTGTGCATAATTGAAAAATGATCTTCCTGACCTCCCTGTCCTCTTATACTAAGCTCACTTCATTTACACCTTGTGTCACAGAGTTGGACATCTGTCACATGCATTATCTGCATTCATTACTATCCAGGGTGCTGGCAACTGTGCACCAACACCACGATTATTTGTGTTACTGAAGGCAAACCAAATTAAATGTTTCTCCTTTTTCCTTAAGCAATTAAACTTAATTGTACATTGCCAAGTGGCAACTAATGCAGAAGGCAATAATAAAAAATATGAACATTGTTTGGTATAACTATCGAAAGGAACATTAAATGAATCAAATTGTATATCTAGCAATGACCAGAGCTGCTATTGCATTGCACTGGCACATTCAGCCTTCTCATATTTCCTTGCCACATCACTATTGTCATTTCTGACTCACAATATCAGGATATTAGGTAATGCCATGGTAATGGCAAAACAGCACATACAATTAATAGTGACATTATTTCAAATGACATATCTACCTGCTATGTTTACTCAATAATGAGATTACTTGGGTTTCTACCACAACACATTCATACATCAAAATGAGCGTTAATATTTATTATGGCCTCCCTCAGTAAAATTATCTTTAAACAGGGTTTGAACCCTGCAGCACATTCATTGTTTCTTTAAGCTCATTTCATGTACATGTTATGCCACAGAGATAGGTAGCCGACAACATGAATTTCTTCACTCAGTACTATCCAGTGTGCTGAGGAAAGCACCCCAATGTCAGTCTCAATTGCACTACTGATGGCATTCCAAATTAAATTTATCAGTTTTTACCTTAGGGAGTGAACTGCCATTCACTGCTATTAACTGCTGCCAGCCAATGGAATGCAATGGAAAATGTCATGTGAAGGATAAAGGTAAAAAACAAGCACACATGTTGAAAGAAGTACTTTAAATGTACATTTCTTATGTTTCCTCAACTTTGTTATCTTGCTACTGTAAACTGCATGGATTTGAACCAAACCAGGGTATTAAGAACACTTATTTGAGATTATTTCCAGTATTTGCCCCAGACACACACACACATACACACATATATATATATATACACACACACATATATATATATATATATATATATATACAGATATACATATATATATATATATATATATATATATATATATATATATATATATATATATATATATTAGTAAGAAGAAAATGCGTTTATATGTACTGCAAATGTGACATTTTATCAGGTCACATTGAAAGTGCAACAGAAACAATCACTGTAAGTTGTCTTTTCTTATTTGCCAATACGTATCTGGATGACTAGGATATTGCAACAGTTAGAATACCTATGTACTCATGTGATATTAAATAAAGAGTGAAAATAATGCAGCTATATTTCTCTCTCTAGTTAGGCATTTCCTGCAGTGAGCACAGCGTTTTCTCTAAAATGATTTCTTTGCAATAAAATACCTCATTAATTTAACAGATAATGACAGAAAAGAGTTAAACATCCTGAGAAGTTAATACCCCTTAGATACATTGCAAAACAGTGATTAAATTTGTTTCCTTTAGTACTGACAGACATATATTTCTAGTAAGTTGGACTTTAATGATAAACTAAACACACAAGTGCTTTCATGTCTGAACACTTCGTCAGGTGTAAAAGACAGCAAGATACTTCATTAAATTATGCTGGACTTTTAAAAATATCAAACATTAGGTCTAGTTTTAAGTGCAGATGAAATGTTTAAGACTGCATTCAAATAAGGCTTCCTGGTAACATTCAACTGGGGATTTATTAAAATCCATGTAGGAATAGTGGAAGGTCTACAAGGAAGGTACTGTGTATGTGGATCCCCCTCGGCAGTGCGCCATGCATATTAATGAAGATGCATTACTGAGAGAGACCCATGTAACATGGTTAGTGAATCAGTGTAGGGAGTGTGTTAGTGTGTCCAGAAATGAATAACACCCCCCCCCCGCATTGCCGAAGTGCTGGATAGCAATGTTTATGTATGTAATAAAAAAGTTAATTTGTTTTAATTTTTTTTGTGTGTTTATGCAGCAAGGCGCATAGCAACGGACATGTGCCAGACATCTAAAAATAGAAACTGGATACATTTAATTATTTAGGAAAGGTCATGTTTAAACATAGCTGAGCGGGTTTGCACAGTGCGCCATGGTGCATAGCGGTGCTTAAACGTATTTGAGAGATATATGCAAAAGTATAACAGCATTTCACATGGACATGTAGTAGGTGCAGGGTAAGAATACACACACAGGTCATTTTGTAAATACACAGTATGAGACATCTTTTAAATCCTGATTAATTTTTTTTAAATACACAGACAGTTTATTAAATTTAGTTTGCAAATACACATTTATGAAAAGTACTATTAAACCTTGATTTAATTTTGTATGAAAACACAGACAGGGTATGAAGCATTTATGTTGCAAATATACAATTAGACAAGTATGTATAAACCCTTGATGGTGTAATATATGTATGCACAGATATGTTATTAAACATTTTAGTTTACAATTACACAATTATAAAATGTATTATTGAATCCTGCTTTAGTGCGCGTAGCTAAACTCTGCTAAGCACAGCTATGCCTAGATAAGCACTGCTTAAACAAGGAACATTTTAGCAGTGCTTAGCTGGTTTGCACATTGGTCAGTTCAGCTAAGCTGGTTTGCACACCACTAAGCATTGCTAAGCATTGCCAGTTTAAGCACTGCTCAGCTGAGCTCAGTGGGTTTGCACGGTGCTAAGGGAAATGCCACATTTTTAAAAATGGCCCAATGGCAGTAAACAGTGGGAAAATAGGTTTATTTAAGTGCAACATGTCAGAATACAGCTATAACCCGTTGGAGTTTGATCTTGGCAGAGATTATGGCAGGAGTTGGAGAGGGTGCATGCTTCCAGGTGCAGCGGTGGGGTATTCTGGCATCCAAGGTCATGGTTGGACTCCTTGTAAAATACCATGATGTCTGACTGCTGCAGGGCCAGTACAGAAATACAAATCAGAGGCCTGGGACCAGCTGGCACATGATCTCACCAGTGCAACTAGTACCCCCACACAGATGAGCAGGTGCATTATCATTATGATGACCTGAAGCATTGTAAGGGGGATCTCTTGGCCACCTGGGTCCAAGATGCTAGAGATGGGAATGTCCCACCAGTTTGTAAGTATTGTTATCATTGTTTTACCAAATTCTACTCTAAATGTGTGATAGGCAGGTACACATAATAGTGAGTTTCTCTCCCCACAGCTGCAGATGAGAGAGCTTGCAATCTGGAGGCCCATGCAGGGCACCTGGCCAGATTGTGCCGTGAGTGTGGTGTGTACTGATGTATCTTGCAATCTATAGTCATATAAACAAGAAACAGTAAATTAGTAACTGCCAGTAGATATATTCAGTTTTAATTGTATTGCAATGAATGTGGTCATAGACCTGGACTGATATAAGTGAGTAATGCCAGGTACAGTTCAATAAAGATGAAAGCATGAAACCTGATAATGTTAAGGAAATAAAGTTTCTACTTCATTAATTGTGGAATTAGAGTTGTATTGCAACACCTGCATTATATGAACTGTTCATCAATAAAGACTGTAGACATATACCAATCACTGCATGAAGTCACCCCAATAAAGCTGTGTTATGCAATATATGTGTGTAGTTTGGGCTGTTGGTCATGAAATTGAGTATTATATCTGCTGAGAAGTAAAAACAGGAATAATACCACTAAGTGAATGAAGGTTTGCTAATAAAGAGTGTTTTGCTAAACTGTAGATGTGGAGCTGTACTTCAAGATATAATGCATTATGATATTTGTTCTGCACTAAGATCTGAACCAATAATATGAACTCCTAAGGTATATTGTGTATCTCAGGATTGTCTTGTGTTAACCGTTGCATTTCAGCTATATGCATCGCTGCTCTTAGGTACGCTGCTGCAGGCAAGTATAATAAAACTGTAATAGCTGTAGACTGGAAATATACCGTCTGCAACTGTATATGAGTCAGATAGCCAACCCAGCACTCTGATATGGTCTGTACACATCACACATATTCCCACCCACTAGGGGTTAATTGTCTACACCTGTATTCCATGTATTAATGCACAGTTCACCTACTATCTCTGTCATGCATGAATCTCATGCATGTGTGTTTAAGTGTCACTACAGTCTTGTATAACACTCTGTTACCAGATCATATTTTGTTACCAGGTGATCTCTAGGTACATATCAGTCAATCACTATTCAGTAGTGGCTCAGTAGCTCAGTTTGATAACTAGGTGTGATATATATTATGTCACACACAGACTGGGGTTCAAATCCTGGGACAACTACTACTATTTATCGAAACAGGGTCTATATTATATATTCAAAGTTTCAAAACTTCGAAACCTATATGTTCGACAACATATGATCGAAGTTTGAAACTTCGAATAGATAATAAAACATAAAAACAAATATAAAACTTACCTTAATGCTCCGAGCAGGGGGGCAAGCCTCCCCACCCCCCACACCCCTCCTACTTAAATATACCAACTCCAAGATTGCACTTCAGTGCAGAAAAGGGAAATTCTCCCATTCTGCACCATACGGCACCATTACATTTAATCTTTGAACTTTTCAAAGTTCGATCATATGGTGTTGACCATATGACATTCGAACTTTGAAAAGTTTGTTCATGTAATAGTAACCCGTAACAGTTATATATTGTTAACAGAGGTTCTCCCCACAGGAATGACAGGTAAATAAATGGGTGTAGTAGCTGTTTGAATGGGTTAATAATTTCTGTGTTCAGATGTACCAGAGTGTTAACAGTATTGCTTAGCAAGGTGATAAGATGTCAATAAATAAAGTCAACAAGTACAATAGTCTTAAAAGTGAATAAAATAAACAAAACTGTTTAATCTTGGTACGGCTGTATACCTGGTGTGTCTGTCAATGTCTGCTGATAGTCTAACACTATGCCTGCTAAGGACAGCATGATAGGTAAACTCTTTGTACTGTGCACGATACATGTCTCTCAAGTGTCACGCTGTCACAGACTGTGATCATTGTTGCCAAATCCCTTGGACACAGATTTATCATCCACTTGATTTATGTCAATAGCAGGGTCACACTACATCAGTCCACAGTGCACCTTGGTAGTTTTATATGTCCCCCTGACATGTAATACTCCCCTGTAGTTGTGTACCTGTAGGTATTACAGGTTAGCCCATACTGTCCCATGCAGATAGCTTGAGAGGTATGTAGGTGCTACAGAAGCTATAGGGCACTTGTATACATAAAGTAAGGGCAGACCTTTAGAGTATATAAGAGTACTGTTGCAAACAATACAGCCTATACTGGCAGTAATTTAATGTATTTCCCTCACCCCCCCCATCCCTTATCTGCATCATAATTTATTATTGTTATACATCGGATATGGTTTACTTTTAACATATGTTGTTCTCAAAATGTTGTGTTGGGCCTTGCATTTTATTATTGTTATGTATTACAATGGTTGCATTTTAACATACCTTGTTGAATTACCTATGTTGTTGGCCTTATGTTACTGGCATGCTTTTACTATACTGACTGTTATCTCATTTATTGTTGTGTTCCATTTGCTATGCAATGTTATATTACTGTGTTAATTGTAACATTCTGGCACACTGTTATAACTAACTAAATGTTCTGTTCATTACTAACCTATACACCTTGAAATACCTCAACACCATAGCTCGACTGGGTAGGCTGGTTCCTGGTGATCTGCCTACCTTACCTCAGCCAGCCATGGCACTGGGTCCCAGCACATATGGGATCCAACCTGGTGCTGCCTCCTCTGCTGGTCCTGTACCACCTACGGGTGGAACCACCTCAGGGAATGGGCCCATTCCCTCCAGGAGCAGGTGTGGAGAGGGGAGTTGTCATCCAGCAACAGCTACCAGGGATGGTGTGCAGGATCATGCACAGTAGCTATGAAGATCACCTGCACCGGACTGAGGGTAGACTGGCCAACCTTGAGGGGCAAGGTGGCCCCGGCACCCAGCTTTCAGCACAGCCACCTTTGGGGCAGTGAAGGAGCAGCGTTGACTCCCCATGGGTGGGAAGCTCAGTCTCACTGCTGCTGTCTGGGGGCACATGACTCTCTGAGCCCACAACACCCTCCCTATCCAAGGTGTTTACCCCCCTCATGTGTCATACACCACTCTGTATGCTGTCTTGTCTGTTTGAAAATGCGACCTCTCCTACCCAACTTACCTCCCCACACGTATCTATATCCCTTCCCCAACATCCCACTCTCTCCTTAAAAAAATGGGCATCTGTCCCACAAAATATATCACCCCATACATAGCTCCATTTCACACCTGCGTCCACTGGAAACACCTTAATCATTGCATGAATCAATCAACACATTTATGTTACCCTCAGAGGCTCTAAATTCCAAACTTTCTACAACCTGCACAGCTGTTGCAGTACAAGAAATGGAGAGCTATGGTCCTTTCTCATACCTATCCTGTACATCTGTACCTGCCTTTCACAGTGTTTTTCCCCTGCATGCTCCCATTTCACCACTTTCCTACTACCCTTTTTTCTTTTAATTTTTTGGAATTAGCATGGGTTTAAATGAGGCTAAGCGGCATGGCATGCAGCACAAACCTGCTTAAAACTGCTTTAATTACCTTCTGTATTTATGAAACTGTTAGGCACATCTGCAAGATAATTACCCCCTGCCAAGTCTCAAGCCTAGGACACTGTCAACTACAGTATAGTGCATTAGCCCACTGGGCCACTCCCCTCTGAAACAAAGCAGGTGTTTCCATCAACATATCCTGATTGCCAATGACACACTGTTTGTACATATAATGGGAAAATTGACAGTGTGATGCAGACATCAATCCAGTACACAGCCAAATAAATAGTGATGGATGGATGTGAGGCCTAGGATATTAGGTTTAGCTGACAACTGTACAGACTGTTGCAGAATGTCTACAGTTGTGCCATCTACTGTTGACACAGTTGTCACAAAACTTGATCTGTGTGTTGAAGTACTGGCAAGTAAGTACAGATTGAGGTTACAATATCATGACAGACAGTTCAGTGTTACACATCATACCCATCCGAACACACATGCTAATGTCACTCCTGTGTAACAGACTGTATGCATGTACATATATCTTGCAAATACACCTGGTGCAGGATTGACTCAGTAGCTCAGTCTGTTAAATTCCTAGCATGTTGTGCATGTTGCCATCCACAACCCTGGGTTCGAATCCAGTATGCTTCATTTCAATTACATGCTTGTGAATACAACAAATAATGACTGAGGTCTGCAATTTTAACCAAAACAGGTTGCTGCTACTGCATTCACTGCTACCCATCTTAGCACATCAAAGGCCTGTAGGTAGGGACACACTGCACAAATATGTATATTTCACCTATATGTCACCTATTACTCTCCGATTGGCACTGTTACATAACATAAGTACCTTAAGCATATGCCTCACCTGGACTGTTATGGGTATCCTCACCCTGGCTATGCTGTAACAAGAGAGCTGACACTGCTCCCCTCACTGACACATACAGCTTGCTGTCCTCCAATGTGTTGACACCCCCAAGTATGACTCCTGGGCCTGCAACATATGCAGCAGTAGTATGTTCAGCTACTTGCTACAGACCTACCATACCTCACAACCACCTAGAACAACAGATCCACACAACACCCATAAATAAAGGGGTTGGGTGGGGCAAAGGTCAAGCGACAGGGACATGTGTCACAGTTTTCCCCTACAAACATACACAGCTGATATACCAGCAGCTACTGCAGCAGCAGCATGCATATTCTGATGCAAATTATATATGACACTCACATCTGTCTTCCCCCTTACGGACCTCAACTCACATTGTTTAACACTAAACTGCCGCATAATCATAAAGTCTTTTCACAATGGCCAAACATAGCAAGCAAAACTGTGGACATACCACATAAATCCCAAGACTGGGCAGTATTTTTACCTACCCTCTGTGATGCTGGAGTCTCCACACTTCCATAATGTCCATCTCACAGACTAGGAAAGGGGCCAATGCTTACATGAAGGCATTAAATATAGCACTGTTGTGCCATGCCATTGGCTATTGAAAGTACAACCCAGCTGTGCTGGATGCAATTAGCAAGTCTGAGCCACAGGGTGGTGTACATGCAATCACCTGTTCATGAGCATTACCTACAAAAGGCAAGCAGCTGCATATGGTAAACAGGTCTGTGACTTGCTTTACAAAGACAGACTGTGATATCACAAGCATTATTCTTCAGGATTTCTGCACAAAAAGGAGTACAGCACTCTACCAGGTATGCAATAGAAGTCCCCATATAATGGCACACAGATGGGAGGATGCAGTCATGGGGAATAGGGATTACAAAAGTAGGACTGTAGTACATATCTTGGAATGACATGTTGCTGATAGCTGTCCAGCACCTACAGGCTTCCCTTTCAACTCTGCCTGTTGTGAAGTAGATCACAGCTCTCACCCTCTGAGTCTCTCCTACAATGGTTGGCTCCTGTACGAATACTACTGCATTGTGTATTAGACAATATTGACAGTAATTCATGGTGGACACAGTTGGGGTATCACATGATGTCTGTCATTCAGCTTCTCTCAGTCTGTGAATGTCACACAGGAATAGTTCAAACATTGTACAGGTGTCCCTGACTGTCCCTGATATACTCTGGCTAGGTCACTGTGTACTCAACAACCGTATCTCATCACTTGAGAGGTATGGCTAGCATACCTAGTGACCCCCTACAGCAGGACTTCAGGTCATAGCCAGTATTACTGGGGGGGAGCAGGTCCGACCTCAGTGACAGAGTGTGCATATTGAGCATGCAAAGTAAGGGAATGAATACAGTACCAGATATTACTGTACCATAACTGTGTTCTGAGAGTTCTGTTGTGTGACAGCCAGATTCCCCACAGTCTAAGAACAACCATAACGCACTGTTCAACCATTTGCCAGATATCTAAATTTGTCTGGCAAAAGGTCGACATATATCAGGCACATGTACACATTCTGCAAACATCTGTGTACTGCAGAAGTTGGACACCTAGAGGGAAGATACCCTACAGCACATTTGCAGTGCTGTCTGTCATTGCTTCACATGGATATTGCTGGACTGTCCCCACATACTTGTAGTAACACTCACCTATTTGTTGGATGATGGCTGTATGACATGGTACGGGGATGTTGCCAATAGGGGACACACCACAGTCAATGGCATTGATGGGAGTGGAGAAATAACAGCACACTTTATCACAGCACACAGGGCCATAACTGGTATTTATATGATCATAGGATCATAGGAAGTTACTAGACTAAAGGCCCTTATTAGCCCAGTGAAGAGTTTAGCCTATGTTTATACAAGTCAGCAGCTGATGCCCTACAACAGGGACACAGGTGGAATCCAAAGGTGTATTTTCTGTTTCCCATCCAGTTATCCAGGTTGCACTTAAAAAGGGGTAAAGAGGTACTCTGCTTCATGTGGAGAGGGAGTCTATTCCATGGATGGGGGAGTCTCTGGGACACAAATCTGTCCCACCAGCAAGTCTTGTCGATATCACAGATCAGGTTGAGGGTGCGTGTATGGGTTGCTCGAGTGGAGCCTGACTTACGGATGTGCAGCAGTCCCGTCAAGGTGGGGTCCATGATCGACTTGTATCCCAGACAGAGGTCAACTCTGATAAGTCTGTATAAAACTGAGTAGAGGGATAGGGCTTTTAGCCTATCTGTAGATGGTAGATGTTTGAGGTCCTGTATTCTCCTGGTGAGAAACGCCTGTGGTCTCTCCAGCTGCTGCATGTGCTTTGTGAAGTACATGCCAAAAGGGGCATTGTACTCAATAATGGGCCTTATGAGGGAAGAATACATGGATGTTATGACTTCCTTGTCCCTGGATGAGATACCCATACTTATGAGGTGGGCCATGCAGAAGGCTTTCCATACAATGGAAGCAAAATGTGGTCAAAAGTCAGGTTGCTATCAACCTGTGTGCCCAAATCCCTCATGACTGATTGCATGCTTAGGATGTTTTTATTAATGTGATAATTTTTGGGAACTCACTCTCCCCAAATGGGATGATGCATTTTGTGGTATTCAGCTTGAGGCCATGTTTCTGGCACCAGTCATTTGTCTGAGTGAGACTCTCTTGGAGGATGTCCACATCACTAGGGGATTTGGTGATAGCACCCAGCATGCAGTCATCTGCAAACATGGTCAGCCATAGCCCAATGGTTTTGCCCTGCACCTCAGAAAAGTATATCCCAAATAACAGAGGCCCCAAGACAGAACCCTGGAAAATGCCTTTTGTTACGGTTCTACTGCTTGAGGTGGCTTCCCCTATTTTGAATAGGTGGGACTTATTAGTGTGCCAGTTTGCAACCCATATGGCAACATATGCATTGATACCTAGTTGAGAAAGTTTATCTATTATAGCCGAGTGGGGAATAGTGTTGAAGGCTTTGGCCAGGTCAAGGTAGGTGGTGTGCAATGTCTTCCCCTCATCCATGGCTTTGATGACTTTGTCAAAAAAGTCAAGCAAATTTAGCAGACATGATCTCCCCTTGGCAAAGCCAAACTGTGTGGGATTGTGTGTTTGGAAGTTGTCAATGTCCTTGTTAATGAGGTCCATGATAATCCATTCCATGGCCTTGCAGATCAGGCTAGTTAGGCTGATGAGTCTTTACTTTCCCGGATTGGTGGACACTCCACCTTTCTGCAAATGGATGACTGTGGCTGTCCTCCACTCAACTGAGATAAAGCCAGTACTCAAGCTTTATTGAATAGGGTGTCTAATGATGCTGCAAGTTCCAGCCTGAGTTCATGCAGAATGCAGCCTGGGATGTTATCAGGTCCCATGGAGGCTGTATTTTTTGCCTTTGAGAGAGCAGTGATGACCTGTTCCCTAGATATAAGGGGAAGGGGGCAGGTACTGGGGATGTCCTGATCTACTGATGGAAGGGACAGAGGGGTGAAGTTTTCACTGACTCTGTCAGTCAACAAGTTTGCTATATCTATGGCATTTGTATATGTGGTGTCCTTGACCACCACTTCTAAACAGACCTGGGTGCTTCCTTTGAGGTTGCGGACATATGTGAAGAAGGACTTATGATTGTCTGTAGAAGATGTTGCCAATTTGAACTTGAAGTTTGCTTTGGAGGATTTCAGTAGTGCTCTTATTTGCTTGTTCAAGCTAAGGAGACAGTGCTTTCAACTGGGTACCTGCTCCTTCTTGGTCTTGGACTGCAATTATTTCCTCTTGTTAAAGGTTATCTGGAGCGTTTCTCCCCGGGCCTCCGCTGAAAACAGGATCTGTGGAACCTAGTCAGACTTTTCCGGTCAACAAATGTTAAATAAATAAATAAATAAAAAAAAAAAAATTTATTGCAGGTGCCCAACAGACAGATATACTTATCCTTGCAGAGGGTGATTTAGTCCTGTTGGGTATTCGTGATTCCATGCATCCATATAAATGCTTGTATAGTGTTTTGGTGTAGTTTTGGATATTGGTGCCAGTTCCTACAGAGGGGGAGGGGGCTATGAAGGTGTTTATACCATCCCTCAGGAGGCTGTAACCAACTTTAGAGATGTTTTTATATCTAACCTTATCTAGATGGGTATTGTTGGAGATAGTGACCTCGAAAGTGACCGCTTTATGGTTGCATCTTACCAGGGAGGATGATACTGTAGGGATGCTGCAGTGGTTACTCAAGTTGTTTAATACCAAGTCTAAGATATTTTCACCTCTTGTGGGGCTGTCAACTAGCTGTTCCAAGGTGTTTGCATTGACAAAATCTATGAATCTCTAGGAATTTGTGTTCTGGCATGAAGAGTTCTTCCAATCTATGTTTGGGCGGTTAAAGTCATCCAGGATCAAGGTAACGGGATGGATCCTGATAGAGTCAAATAGGTTCATATAGGTGAAATGGGCGTCTTGAGTCAGATTTGGGGGCTGGTAACTAGCTGTGATTTGAATAGGGGTCTTGTCAGTGGTGAACTGCACCTATAGTGTCTCCTGTGTGTCATACTGTCTGACCAGCCTAGAGGTGTGTATGTCTTTGATATATGCTGGAACTCCACCTCCTTTGGCTTTACTGCCCACATTTTGGGGTCTGAATGTATGAAAGGATGGGAACCAGATACGTCCGGGGTGCTCTCTGCAGCTGTGAAT
Source organism: Protopterus annectens (assembly GCF_019279795.1). Lineage (NCBI taxonomy): Eukaryota > Metazoa > Chordata > Ceratodontiformes > Protopteridae > Protopterus > Protopterus annectens. The sequence goes on along the minus strand of NC_056731.1, from coordinate 614,521,205 downwards.
TAGGTTTCTGTGATTGCACAGATGTCAGCATTCTCCAGGGTTAAGAATGCTTGCAATGAGTGCAGTTTCATTTTTAGAATTCTATCGTTTAGCAGCATGACCTTTAATTTGTGATTTGTTGACATTTTTATGTTGGCAGTTTTAACCTCATCACTTTTCCTAAAAAAGGCACTATGGGGGAGGCAAGAACCTTTGCCAGAAGCCTGAAGCCCAGAGCAGACAAATGCAGGCCATCTCTGGCAAAGCATCATGGTCTGTTGATCATATCTTCTCAGGCTGTCAGGTACTGGATCCCCCCTGGAATGGCACCAGAAACTAAGCCAGTTGTTAAAGTCAATCATTTCCTGTTTGAATTGAGGCATTACTCTGGGTGATAGCAGAATGTTGCTTAAGGCTAGGGGCATACCAGTCTGGGACACATAACCAGTGAGCTCAATCATGTTTCTCTTCATATAGCCTGGGAGTTACGTCTCAAGTCATTCATGCCAACATGGACTATGACAGAGCCATAACAGTACCTGTTGTCGAGAGACAGTGACTTTATCCTTATGCAGCCTGGTGAGAGGCATATCTGTGTGTCTCACAAAGGAGTCTCCTATGACTAATATGTTGGGTATCTGGTGAAGCCTTAGTGGCTGTGAGACACAGGTGTGTGGACTATGCATGGTATGTGGTGTGGAGGGCTGCAGACATCACGTGTGTGTGTGTGTGTGTATTACTTTGGAGGTCTCCTTTTTTGGGGTATGTTTATGTTGAGGACCTCTGCATATGTGGGTGTGTGTTGTGTAGGTATGGGTGGTGGTTGAGGTGTAGTGATTGTGTTGACAACCTTTTTGGTGCCAGATATACTGGCTTGAGAGAGAGAGCATGGACTGTAGGTTCCTAATTTAATTGCATCTCTCACAAATTGTGTTCCTAGGTGGTGGTAGCAGATGGTTGTCCATGTACATGAGGCAGTTGCTACACTATGTCAGGATGCCCATATCAACCAGACTACCAGGAGAAGCTGTAGGCCATTGTCCATCCATATTTGTAAAAATCTGAGGGAGAAAAGCCAGGGAGACCTAAAGGGTGGACCTAAAGCTCAAGTGTTCAAACCAAAAGTAAGAAGCTTAGAATAACACTTATAATTTAGACAGTGTATAAACAAGCAGTAATAAATGCAACAGAACAGATGCAGCTGGATGCTTTAGAGAACAAGCAGCAAGTAGCAGGAAAAAGAGAAAGCAAGATGAGGATGAAAATGCAAGATGCATTGCCACTATGTTGCTGATAGCCACATATATACCATGTTGATAAATGGCTGGGTATGATGTGGGAATTAGTGGAGGATAGTGCTGGTCAATTTGGATGTGTAGGGTGTGTACATAATGGAGAGCAATGTATGTGGTCCTGTGACATGTTTTCCTCTTCTTGTCTTTCAGAAATGATGTACAGACGGAGGCACCCCCCTCTTTCTGTTGTCAAAAATGATGTGATCCTGAATGGCCTCAGTCTGCATCACAACATACTGCTTTCCAGGAGCTGCCAGAATTGTGACCAACATGCTGATCTGTGGGCTGACCTTATTGCATCAGTAAACCAAGTAGGGCTACAGGAAAGAAGCTACAAGCAGATCCGACACCGGGCGACTGACATGATAAATGTTGCATGGCAAAGGGCCGCTGCTGTGGCCAGGGACTGTGCTGCCACCGGTGGAGGGCCTGTAGCAGAACAACCACTCTCAGCCACAGAGGAGTTCTTGGCAAACCTGGAATCAACCAGCAGCTCCCAATCATCCATCACCCCATACGTCATGGAGGTAGGTGGCACAGCTTCCACAGCAGAGGAGCGTCTAGGTAAGCCTCCTGTGTTCATCACTGTAATACTGTTGCAGTCACTGTGGCAGCCTCTGCATGCCAGTACAGGGATGTCAGGTCAATTTGCATTTCAGGGGGGTTGTTTGTAATGCACACTTATGCACACATACTCAGAATGTCAGCAATGTGGGCAGTATCACAGTTCCTACTGTAGATGTTGATATACACACATATCCTGTAACAATGCTACATTTGTGTTAGCTGACAATACCCCTCACTCACATTTCCATAGGTACATCTGGTGTGGATGGAGTCAAACATCCTGTAGCCAGTGAGCATGACACTGTTTTTGTATGGCTCATATATACCCTAAGAATGTTAAAGGCTGCCAGTTTGCTGTAGACACAACTGTTATGCTTAGCCAGTGTACAATACTTGTATGCTCAGCTTTGGATGAGTTCACTGCAGTCCATTGAATCAGTCATCACCGTAGTGTATTTGCAGGAGCTGTAATATATTTGCACTTATTTTTGTGAAGGTCTATGCAGTCTGCTATACAGGGGGCAATAGTATGGTGAAGACTGGTGTGCTGTGTTTTAGGTGTAGGTCCATCACATACACTGACATATCACTTATCTCACAGGTGTATAGTACTGGCAACATTAATCAGATATAGCTGCAGTGCATGTTGTTAAGGGCCTGTCTTGTCTGTGTTTGTTGTAGTCTGCTTGTGTGTTGTGCATGGGATCAGAAATAAGATGTGGTATGTATAATGCAGTTGTGGCACCTCACGTGTGTGTGTGTGTGTGTGTGTGTGTGTGTGTGTGTGTGTGTATGTGTGAATCAGCAGACCTAATAGTGCAGGTATTAATGTAGTTATGTTGTCTTACTCCTCACGGGTGACTGTGGGGTTTGGAGTGTGTCTCCCAAACAACCTGATGCCAGTGTCTCATCAGACTCTGATGATGATGGTGGCCATAGTGAGGCACAGGTGGGGTTGCTGAGGCTGAATCTGTCCCATGGGTTGACATCCCACTTCCTCCTCCAATGTCCCTGCACACAGTCAGTATGCCCACAGATATCAGTCCCCTGCAGCCACAGATATTGGACAGTCAGAGTGTGGTGGCATTGAACAGGAGACTGTGGTGACTATGGCATCAGTGACTGTAGATACTAGCCATAGCCAGAGAGCTGGTGAGGTCCCACACAGGCAGACTCACAGGGGTGCTCGAAGGAGGTCTGCTGCCCATCCACCATCTGTCACAGGTGTCACATCACGTGTCACTCGATGCATGATTCAGTCCATCATGGAGGCACAGGCATGTTCCAAATGCAACACCAGACGGTTGCTCAGGAACATGGATGCATCACTGTTTGACATCCGTGACTCCATCCACCACATTAGTGATGCGATGCATTGTTTCACTGATGTAGTGGACAGACAGTGGGGTGAGACATTGTCAGTCCTTGACTGCACATTGCTTGTGCTTGAACATGTTGTGGGAGTAGGGCATCAAACACGTGGCTGTAGGTCAGCAACTATATCTGCTGAGAGTCCACGTGGCCATGACAGAAGAGAGGGTGCTGTCCATATCATGACATGGCTGGCCATGGGCACATGGTCCTGGGTGGTCCCATGAGAGACATGGGCCCAGCAGGCACCAGTCAGCATCAGCGAATAGTACCACATCTGACCCAGGGCATAGTGGTGCCAGTGAGACTCCTGGCAGAGCCAGTTCCCGTGTTCATGGCTGGAGATGATGGACTGTCTAGTCTCTCACATATGGTCCACTGCTGTCCAACATACCCACATGCAGGGCTAGCACATGACTTAACTGTGTACACGCACACACTTATACATTAGTGTCACATGAAGGTCACCAACAGACATACACAGCACCTCTTCATGGCCCAGCTGACCACCACCCCTTCCTGACTCCCACACATGATGTCAACTGTTTGGCACAGCCTAGGCCTCTGGCACCCCCACACCACACCCTGTGCATGTGATGATACCTGTGCCACATCCCTGCCATCCATAGCATTGATGCAGGGACATGCAAATATGTGTCTGATGCAATGGGTGACTATAGTACATTACATAACATTGTTTACTGTGATTCTGTTATGCCATGACAGGTGTTGTCTGCTGGCATGCATCATGAGTACACATTAACGTGTTTGTTCCTTTGTTGCATGATGTTAGATTGGCAGAGGTGTTGCTGACTGACAGGTGCCTCTCAGAACTTTGTATGTTTCTGTCACAGGGGTCTGAGTGGCTATGCTGTGGAGACTTGGTGGCAATACAGCGGCTCAAGATGGCATGGTAGCAAAGCAGAAATATGACATCAGCAAGGAAAGGCTTTGTATGTGCATGATTACCTAGGTCTGTCTGTGTAGTGCAGTGTGCCAGGGGCAATGGGGGTGGACAGCATAACCCTGCATGCATACCCCGTGACAAGGCATGGCACCCTTGATATGTGTCACCTGGGTGTACTGTGTCTACAAATGTAGGTGGTGGCAGATAGCATTTATACCTAGGTAGATGCAGGCTATTTAGGGGCAGCAGGTACTCACAGGGCCTTAAATATATAACCATTGCACACACATAGGCAAGACAGACACACTGCTGCAAGGGGCTGCGGTTACAAACACACATGCTTACAGAGTTCTCTTTCTGAGATTAGAACCTCTATTTATCTAGTAGTATATATTACAGCACTAAGTACTTTTCACATGTGCCACAGAGCTTATGTGCTTTGGAAGTGTTTGCCAATGCTGCTAAGGTGGATGACTTCAGCAGGCCCTGTGAAGGAGGCCAATGGAGGGGGTTGACAGGGCCTCAAAATGTATAACCATTACAACACACACAAGCATTGCACACAGATATGCGAAACAGTCACACTGCTGCAAGGAGATATATTTTCACATATACACACACACACACACACACACACACACACACACACACACACACACACACAGTTGCCCCTTTTGGGATTAAAACCCCTACCTATCCTAGTAGTATACACTAGCATACTAATCAGTTATCGCATGCACCATGGAGCTTATATGTTTTGGAAGTGTTTGCCACTGCTGTTAAGGTGGATAACATCAGCAGGCTCTGTAAAGGAGACAAATGGGGGGTTGACAGAGCCTGAAAATGTATAACCATTACAACACACACACACACACACACACACACACACACACACACACACACACACACACACACACACAGTGGCTTATGTCAGATTGGAACCCCTACCTACCTGCTATTACACACTATAGCTCACCCACCAGTTACATTTGGTTTATAAGTGGCTGTAGCACTACATATATATATATATATATATATATGAATATGTGCTACATACTTATAGATTAGGGTAATCATGTTTGAGGGGGCTAGGGAGAAACAGATACATATACATAGCTGTCTATCTGCACAGAGATATATTCACATCTCAGTTCTTTAGGCAGAGGAATCAGACATGGGATGACACTAGCTAAGTATAGGAGCATGCCCAGTGTGACCGTACATCCAAAGTGACTCCAGGGCAGTCCTACCTGTACTCCAGTCTGGGATTTTGTGTGCTACAGCCAATTGGCTGCTGCACTTGATTCAACAGTCCAGCACCTTCCTAATATTATGTCCAAGGAATTCCCCGGCTGTGAGCTGCACAGAATACCTGAGTCATACCAAGGTTGTGTAGAGATTGTAATACACTGTACAGGGTTTTGAATCATATGTCTGATACATATTACATAGAATTGTGATTTTCTGGTACCTCAGTGGCAAAATATTATATATTGATGTTAGGAACTGATGAGAGACATTTGAGTTACCGACAACATGCACAGCAGGGAACACATGCTACTGCATGACCTGTTATTCTCTGCACTTTCTACATTTGTCTGGCCAGTAGTTAATCCTTTTCCTTATATGTGGGCCTTTGTCCTGCTCTGTTCATGGTTGTGTCCATATTTCCTGCTCTAAGTAGTTGTAGGTATGCTGTGACAAGGGTACATTATATAACAGCACATACAGGGTTACAGACTTCACACCTCTGACTGTACATGTTTAGCCAGATATACAGCATTCTGCCCCACACGTCTCGTCTGCTCCTCAGACAGTTGTATTTTTTGGTAATATACTACTACATGGTACCCACTGAGTTATTGTACGTACTGACACAGTTACACAAAGACCTTTACATCCTGCTGCTACTCTGAGTTGTTTCAACCTGCTGCTATACTAGCCACCTTCTAGGTTACTCAGAGCAAGTGTAATGTCCATAGTGGAGACCCCTGTCCCTCCATTGTCTCTGGCTTTGTCCAGCTTTCTTGCAGTAACAAATAGTGAGATATTGACAGTCTGTGGGACTCCTACCATAGGAGTACCTCACATGCAAAATTGTAGGTGCAGCCAGCTTCGAACCATGAGTACTATGTATTTATCCCACTAAGCTACACCAGCCACCAGAAAGTGATGTTTAATTCCTGACACTATCAACATCAGACAGACATACACTTTGACCCCTGCATATTGAGGATATAGAACATGTCACCAGGTTGCTTGGGAGAGCCCTGGGATTGTGTGAGCTGCTGCTGTAACCTTCCAAACATAGTGTTACTGCAGTTGTATGGGAACATGGCAGTGTTGGGGGTAGGGGACTCTAGCATTGACTGTCATGCGTATGCTCTATGACCCCACTCTTTGGCAATTCCTCACATAGTGCAGTGGGTTTTGCTGCCTTGTGGCCTACTGCATATTATGGAGCAGCCAGTATTGGACAGAGTTCCTGTTGTCTCACAGTTGTTAGTTCTCTGCAGGTAGCCCAGTAGCCCACTCTATTCCCTTGCATACATGCAGCAGGTCCATACATATGGTACCATAGTCTAGTACCCCATACATTTGCTGTAAAGAAAAGTGACTTACCTTGTGCCCATAGCAGCTGAGATAATAATGCTTCAGGGCTGATATGTCAGACACAATACACAGCCAATACATTTTAAGGTACAGGTTGTGTGCTGTGGCTGGCATCATTTTTTCTATGTATGTGAGTCGGAGTGAGGTGTCAGTCCCTATGCATTGCCTCTTTGCCAAGGCCAGGGCATACTGGGAACACCTACATCTGCCTACAAGGACAGGCTCAGGAGGTTCCTCCTCCAAGACCTCATGTGGCTGTGGGGACCTTGGCACTGGTGGGGAGCTGTGTGTTCCTTCCCTGTGATGCTTTAGCTGCAGCTGTTTCTGCAGGATCATATTGTGTAGCATGGCACATACTGTGAACATCTGTGCACATGTGGCTGGAGAGTACTGCAGGGCTCCAACAGATAAATTGAGACAGTGGAATCGTGACTTGTGTAGCCCAAAAACATGCTCTATGATGTTCGTAGTTTGTGCATGTGCCTCATTATGGTGTTCTTTGGTAAGTATGTGTGCATTTTTGATGGGTGTCATCATCCATGGTTCCAGTCTGTAGCCAGCATCCCCCAGTAGATGGCCATACAGGATATCCCCCCTGGCAAACATCTTGTACAGCTATGATGCATGCCAGATATGGGAGTTGTGATAACTGCCAGTGCTGCCAGCACACACACTCATGATAATGCCCTGGGCATTGCACATGACCTGGCAGTTGATGGAGTGAAACTCCCTTGCAGTTGAAGTAGACTCTACCCTCTTCACTGGGCAGTGCTTTAATGTGCACATGAGTGCAGTCTCTGGCACCTACTACCTCAGTGTAGTGTGCTACATGGTGGAAGAGACACATACTGCTGGTCTTCTCCTCAGGGGAGTGGGGTAAATAAATGTGCTCACTGTCATGTGTTTCCATGGCAGCCAGGAACTGGTGGAGTACAATGGATGCAGATGCCTGTGAGACCCCCATCATGTCCACAGTTGGTCTTTGAAAACTACCTGCAGCTAGTATACATACCTTTGTTTTCACTGGGATGGGTTCCCCTCTGTTGGTTCTGAGTCTGAGTTGAGGGTGGCAAAGCTCAGTGAGTATGTCCCTGTCTACCCTGTAGCACTCTACAATCTCCAGCTCATGTAGCTCCTGTAAGGATATCCGTGGGCTTGAACACTCTTCTCCTCCTCAGTCTAGGCCTATTGTCAGCATCATCATCATCACTGACCTCAGCCTCTAGCACATACAGATGTAGCAGAGCAACAGCAGTCCCTAGCATTCTGTTAGTTAAAATTCCCAAGTGTGCACTCCAATGGTGCAGAGTATGTGGGAAAAATCAGATTTTAGGGTATATGCATACTTTATAGTGGTGTGCTGCTGATGCAAACTGTGTGTTTGACTACCTATGATGCATTCCACTTGCCAGGTATATCACTGAGGGGTTTAAATGGTCAAATGTCAGTGGAACAGGACTTATCAGTAATTTATACATAATTGACTTTCCCAGGCCATTCCTTTTTTTTAAAATACTTTCCCTGCTAAGGACTGTGGCATGGCGTGCAAACCCATGACACTGGTGCAAACACTGCTCAGCAGTCTGGACACACTCCCATGCATGGGCATGCTCAGCATAGCTTAAACCAACTAAATCTAAAGAGAGAAAGCCAAACAGGGCAGCTGGAATCCCCATTGAAGTTGCAGAATGCTTATTCAAGCCAAAAAATCAATCCATAAATATTCCAAGTGCAAAACAGGGCAGCTAAAATCCACACCAAAGTAGCAGAATGCATATTCAAGCCAAAAAAATCGATCCAGAAATAGTCCAAGTGCAAAACACAGCTTTATTAAATCCACATAAAACAGATAAGCGCTTTTGTCCCAAAACACTAGAACTTCATCAGATACAATAAAACTGAAGTCACCCTTATAAAGACATGTAGAAGGCATCATAATCATGAAATGAAAGAAGACACCCCCCCCCCCTTAAAGACATAACATTAAATGCAGTAAAACAATTGTATGAAATAAATATCCTATATAAAATAGTTTGTTCACTATTAAAATGGAATATAAATATGTAAAAATGTATAAATTAGAGTATTAAAAAGTGTTTATCAAAAAAAAAATAATATTTAAAATATATAATACCATGTGATTTATCTGTCTAATGCTTTGAGCTATAAAAGGGAGCTGATGGAAATATTTTCATTTAATCCTGGCCTGTTACCTGCACCAAAGTGTAGCTGCCAGTAAAGCTCGCTCCTTTCTAAGGGTATAGATCAGGCTCCACCTCTAATGTCTGTCCTTATACTCCCTGGGATTTAAGAAGCTCGGCGCAAGGACGGTTTTAGCCTTGCGCCGAGTGTCCTCATTACAGATGGTGCAGCAGCAACATATGAATATGTATGAGGGCGTGCCGCCGCACCTTCGACGTGCACAGGAAACATGTGCAAGTGCACGGGGAGTGTACAAGTGCTCTACGGAGTCGTAAACATGCCTCAACAGTTGCACAACCTACTATGCATACTATTAGAGCCCGCCTCTAATAGTAAATCAGTAATTCAGTGTCTGTGGATACTGAAATGTATGCTAAGCATACAAGAGTGTCCACGAACAGTGAAATAAAATCGAAGTAGTAAACACACAAGCACGTAGTGGAATGTTGAGCCCCATCCCTAGAACATTCACAATTAGATTCCCTGTGTCCCTATCATACATTTGTATTGCTGCAATATCAAAGGTGTAAGCAAAGCGCAGCATGTTTGCGCATGGCTGCCCTCCGCCAAGCATAGCTTACACATCAAAATCATTCAAATAGAGAAAAACATGCGGAATCAATGTAAACGTCAATAGTGTAGTGTTTAGAGTGTCCACCTAATGAACAGGCATTCACGGTTCGAGCCCAACAATAGCACGTCATTTTCCATGTGGAATGAATGTCGCTTTGCTGTAAAACCAACATAAGAGTATCGCATGAGATGTTTAACTAAATGTCATTCAATCAAAGTGGCACTGTCATAATGAATAAGGCACTAGTAAGTAGGTGTAAGCACAAATAAGCAGCAGTAAACATATATAAGTACCAGTAAGCAAGTCTGAGTGCACTCGCACAGGTCTAAGCAGTGCCCAGCATAGGAAATGTATATAAGTATGTACAGATGTATAATATATATATATATATATATATATATATATATATATATACACATACATATATTTATATATATATATATATATCTATGAAGAATGAATGACGTAACAATAAAGCATACAAAACGAATGAGAAGGCAATCAACAGCAACCCCAGTATTATATAGCACTGTCAGCGTATGTCATATCAAGCTGGGGAAGAATGAGCAAAGCACTGCTACTTACACCACAGGCAGAATATTACCAGTGGAAGTAACATTGTTGATCTGCTAAGTCTACTTTACAATCAGAGAGTAGCTCCTGGCGGGACTACCCAGAAATTGATAGAATGTTTGGCCATTAGACCATTTCACAAGCAAGGTTAGGTATGTTCAAGGACTAAATGGTGAAAGAGTCTGAGAATACATGGGTTGGGACAACATAATTTTAGGGCCCCTAACGCTCAGGAGAGGGCAATGTGTTGAAATGTGTCATGGCTGTGATAGCAACTGGACAATGGATGGTATGCGTGTATGTTGAACTCGGGTTGGGTGGAGGAACTATGGGTATGAAATTATGGATCCAGGCGTGCCAGGGTTGGATGGGCTGGTTCTAATTGGACTGCCTCATGGAGGTCAGTGAGTTTGTTATAAATATATATGCATACACACATGTAGACATCTATATGTAGAAGTACATTCTCTGTAACACATTCATTCCATTTGCAGACATAAATAACATGAATGTGCCTTTACAAACCTCGACAGTAGATAGAATAATAGGTTGTGCATAAGAGGGAAGAGACAAAACTGCTAAAATGCAGAAGTGTGTACAATGTCTGAAGTCAGTGCTGTGCTGAAAAAATCAAATGTGAGGACTTTCTCACACATGGAATCCATCCTGTGATCTGCTTGCTACGGCAACGCCAATTACTAAACCGGTCTATTTGTAAAAGAAATACGCCGAACACATACATAATTAGGCTCTCATGTGTAACATGTGCATTACCACATAGTCATACTTATTAATTTATTGTAGTGTCATGATTAAGGATGTAATGAAGGATAGAGTCTAATCTTGACATAAAGAAATGCGTGTCCCATGTGGGACAATGCAAAAATTGCAAATAGTGTCCTTTTGCTCGCTCATGTCACCAATGTTTGTGGACTAAAAGTTTGGGAGTTCTGAGGATACGTGGAGTGAGTCAACCAATGGGATGGGTCTACAGGAGTCGGAAGTGGCCAATGTGTAGTGGTGTGGATACACCGCAAATCCAACTGGAGAATGGATGACTGCAGTGTTAGTGAGGCATTGGGGTGGGTGTTTGGGGAACCAGGAGTCATGGGTATATGGGTATATATGCAAATGAAGCAGCACAGCAATAGTGTATTGGTTAGAGCAACCACCTAACGAACAGACATTCCCATTCTGAATCCCACTGCATCACATACCATTTACCATCGGTAATCTGTACATGAAAATATTTCGACATGTGTCCGCTGTATAACCTGCAAAATAACAATTAAAAGTGAACTGGAGCGAAGTGTCAGTGTCATAATGAATAAGGCACTAGTAAACAGATTTAAGCATATATAAACACCAGTAAGCATGTGTAAGTGTGTTTGCGCAGGGTATGCATTGCTTTACAGACACACACACACACACACACATATATATATATATATATATATATACACACATATATATATATAAAAAAATATATATATATATATATATATATATATATATATATATATATATATATATATATAAAACTATACACACACACATATACATATATATATATATATATATATATATATGTGTGTATATTTAGTTGCAGACATATACATATATGTATATATATATATATATATATATATATATATATATATATATAAAATATATGTGTATATGTATATATATATATATATATATATATATATATATATATATATACATATATATATATATATATATATATATATGTGTGTGTGTGTGTGTGTGTGTGTGTGTGCCTAGATATACACAGATATAGAGCTATGATAGGAAACAGCACACAAGAATGACATATGTTCACAGGCTATGCCAATGGAAGTGAAGGGCCCAAGCAAGAAACATGAAACACGTAGCATGACCTACCATCCCCCCCTGCCGGACAAGGGAAACATACACGCAAACCCGCAAACAATGTAAGTAGTCCACTGCTCCCCAGACCACAGGCAGGATACAACCGGGGGGGGTACACAGTGCACCCATGAAATCTAATCTTGGAACACAGACAGGAGCGTCCCTTGTGGGACACCCCAAAAATTGACAAGACCAAAAGAAGGTGATATGCTGAACATTCTGGCTGGGGTGTGTACATACCCGGAATACAAGGGTGGGAAAGTCTGATGACCCATGGGTCCAGATAATGTATGACATGGGTCCCATGAAGTGGAGAGTGGGCAGCGTGTAGTGGTGTGTTCAGACCTGACCAGGACCGAGAGTAAGGATGAGTGCTGTAGAGGAGCTGCTGGCGGGGGAACTATGGGTAGCTAGTTATGGGTCTAGGTGTGCAGGTGTTCGCTGATGTGAGCTTATATGTACAGCCCCAGGGATGTAAGCAAATGTGTTCATTGGGCAGAGGCATCACCCAACGAGTAGTCACACCCACTACGAGTCCCACTGCAGCAAAGTGTAATCTTTATGGCAAGGAACGGAATAACCAGATGTAGATGTATATATGTAGAGGTATGTGTGTGTATATCTATCCATAGCGACATAGAGATAAACCTCTCCCTCTCCTTAGTACAAATGTACACATACAGAGACAGAATACATATACATACCCACATATAGATATATACATATGCAGACACCCATAGATCCATATGTTGTTATATATATATATATATATATATATATATATATATATATATATATATATATATATATATATATATATATATATGTGTGTGTGTGTGTATAGACAGCAATATATAAATATATACATGTATGCATATATATACAGATACAGACTGTTCTCTGTTGCATACTGCTTTCTCAGAGGCGATCTCTGTCTAACGTACAGAGCCATGTCCAACTCAGAATTGTTGAACATGCTCCATCTTAGCAAAACCAAATCTACTCGAGCTACACGCTCTAGGGATATAAACCTCAACACAACAATGAATAGAACATGCTGGAGGGATAGATTCCCTTTGCAGAGACTACCCTTACTATGGAACAGGGTCTCAATCTACATAAGACAGAGCCCCTCACTATCACTCTTCAAGCGGAACCTTGATGAGTGGATGGGTAACAGAAAGTTCACACCTGGGATCACACCAACAGCACTACTAGATAGGGGCCAAGGGTACTAGCTGCTAGTACAAGGGTCTAGGGAACTACTAAAGGGGCGGTGAATACCGCACAACGTGGCTGGGCTAATATATGCCTTCAGGTAGATAGCCCAGTACCAACCTATGAACCTATGAACCTATATATATATATATATATATATATATATATATGACTAAATGACTGCGGTGGTGGTGCTGTGGTAGCGTTGTCGCCTCACAGTTAAACGTTGCCCATTCGATTCTCAGTTAGAGCGTCTTCTGTGTGGCGACGTGTGAATGGGCGTTCCTTCGTTGAAGGTTGTGCGTTAGGCCCGGAAAGCCAGCATGTAAAACTCTACTGCCAATCATTAGCAGACCGAAGTTCCGCTGTGACGACCCCTAACCGGGAAAAAGCTGAAAAGACACACACACAAACAATATATATGACTAAATATACACATGTATATAGCTAGGATATAATACAGCAGTTATGAATTACATATGTTCAGAGGCCGTGCATATGGGGGTGAGGGGTCCAATAACCAAACGTGTAACATGTAGTATCAACCTCCCCAGCTAGGCCGGTGAGACATACAGACACACAATAAAAGTAAACACACCACTGCTTCCCAGACCACCGGCAGGATACTACCAGTGGGAGAGACCTGCCAGGTCTAATCTTGAAACAAAGGCATCAATGTCCCTTGTGGGACACCCAAAAATTACTGATCATCAGTGTCAGTCCCTGAAATGATTCATCAAACCAGGCTGTAGATGTACACGGACCAGTAGGTTGTGCAAGCCTGATAACCCATGGGTCGACACAACATACGACATGTGTCCCGACACGTGGAGAGTGGGCAGTGTGTAGTGGTGTGTTCACCCCACCTGCACCCACTGTAAGAATGAGTGCTGTAGAGGAGGGGTACGTGGGGGAACTATGAGTATGAATTATGGGCCTAAGCGTGCAGGTGTTGGCTGGTGCAGTCATATTAGGACTGCCCCGGGGATGTAAGTAATATTCTGAAATGGGCATAGCTTACGCTCATACCTCTCAACCCCTAATAGCAAATCCACTGGACAGGACATAAACCATTGTGGGAACAAATAGGGACCATACCTCTCAACTGTCCCTGATTTCCAGGGACGTCCCTGATTTTGACTCAAATTCTAACTCTGTCCCACTTAATCCCTCCTAAAACTAGTGACTTTTGGAGGAAAGGTGGTGAATTGCACGTAATGAATAATGACAACAATTAAGAGTTATAAACATCATTTACCTCAGAAAATGTGTATTAATTCATATGCTCTGAGTCTGTCAATGTGTCACGTTAATAGCACTAATAATTTAAATGTGTTCCTGATGTTTTTATGACCTGTCCCTGATTCAGTTGATATTTGTCCCCAAATCATTTGAGAGGTCTGATAGGGACAGAAAGCACATATTCCACTTACAACTTTAGAAAGATGATAGAATAATAGGTATGCAGTAGCATGACTCGGCTGAAGGATGTGGGTTCCAAAACCCAATTACTTGTTTGTATTGAATAGTGTCAGTTCCCATGTATTAGCCAGACAGGTGCAGATTGTAAGAGGAACTCACCATTAGTATGAATGAAACTCTGGAGAGGCCGTGGATTCCGTACAGTCGAACAGCATGCTTACTCCCAATGGGCAGCCATTTCCGATACTGTAGGCATGTAATCCAATGTAATAGGCATCACAAGGTAATATCGTAAGCCTGTTCTGGCCACCGGTATGCGAGTATCACACTGGTGAAGCAATGTAGAGGCTAACTGAGTGTAAGAAACTGTAACCGGGGGTTAGCATTGCTTAGCTTCGCGCAAACCCACGCACACCCGCTCACAACTGCTTTAATGTGCCTTAATCACTCCATATCCAACGGCCTTGTTCTGCCCAGCAACAAAATAAATGGCATCTGCAAGGCTCAAAACCAGGACCCTGTACATCACAGCCAATGTGATTTACCACTAAGCTATGGTAGATATACATACATTGGATGTTATTACAAACATATCATCCAGCGCAGTCATTCAACAGTATAGGAAATGTATTCCATCATGCAGATGTATGTGTGTGTGTTTATGTCCAGATATAGATACATACATATATATAGCTATATCAAGAACATCCCATGTGACAACAAAGCATTACAAAGGAATGAAAAGGGAAACACCAGCAATGCCTGTATTATGTAGTGGTGTTGTCCTATGTAATATCAAGACTCCCTCAGACAGACATGTGTCATTAATACACACAAACATTTGTACATTGGCCAAATACATCACTCTGTGCATTTTATTTACATTAACACAACAGTTCTTGTCCAATCATTATGTGAGAACAGTACTCTTGCAAGGTGCTATGTGTGACATTATCATCATGAAAAAGGTAAATGGGATAATCATAGAGGCACCAGTAATGTTGTGTGTACAATGGGGATGTCTGCATCACATGTACCTGGAACCTGTAGGAGTTATGTGCATACCAGGATCATGTGCCTGAGAGACAGGGGTGAGGACAACTGGAGTATGTTGTGACACAAATTAAAAAAGATACATGTGTCCAGTGGACACGTGTGTGAAATGGACAGCTATGTATGTGACAAATGTTGTTCTAGGAACAGATTGGCCTTTTGTTTCCATAGGGTGAGAGTGGGATGTAGGGGACGGAGAGTAGGTATGCTCATGGAGGATAGATTGGGTAGGATGACAGACAAGACAGCATACAGGGTCAGTATATGACACATGCGGGGGAAACACCTTGGACAGGGAGGGTTGTTCGGCAGTCACAAGCCCATGAGCCCCCAGATGGGAACAGTGGGACGGAGGTCCCCACCCATGGGCAGCCACCACTACACCAAAACAGCCTCAGAGGTGGCTGTGCTGGGGGCTGTCTAGGAGGGGCAGGCTCACTCTCTAAATGTGACACTCTGCCCTCAAGCTGGCATATCTGGTCTCAAAATCCCTTATTGAGCCCCCTACACACCACGTTCGGGACTGTATGACAGCAGACAAGTTCCTGTCTGGACATGCTCCCAGGAGGGACAAGCCCCATTCTCAGTGGCGATTCCACCAGAAGGTGGCGCAGAGCCAACAGAGGTGGAGGTCCAAAGCTGGGCCCTAGATGTTCTGGTGCCCGGTGCCATGGCCAGCAGAAGAGGCACAGGAGGTTCTGCCGGGACCTCCAAACCCATACAGCCTATGGTGTTGCAGTTTTAACAAAGATATAGCTTAGTAATAGTCAACAGCATTCAGGCTTACTTATAACAGCATGCATAGATATGTCCATCAACCCAACACAACAGATGGTATACATGTGCAAAGGGAGCACAACACATGCATATATACTGCATGACATCTGTACAAAGTGTAGAAGACTTGTGACTGCAGCTACGAACAGTGGCCCATTATTGGCATGTCACTGTGAGAACCTCAGACAGTGACTGTTATACCACTGTTTCATGTGACATATGTCCAATCAGGGATGCAATGGCAGAAACTCTCATCACTATCACCATGTACTGACTACAGTCCTCACACTATGCTTCTGCAGTTCACAGATGTGTGTTCAGTGAGTAACACAGGAAAGAAATTGTTCCACACACTGACCAGTCCACAAATGGCCCTACAGATGGGGGTTCCCTCACAAACAGAGCACTATCTTGTCAGTTTTAAAACATGCAGAATAGCCATTACCATACACAACTTTTTAAACTGGCAGTAGTCTCAATGAAGAATAGCTACACTTACATGCTGTAGTCATGTCTGGCACATCACCTTCCTGTCTTTAGGCTATTTTCCACTGTGTATGTTGTTTGAGGAATATCCATATATCATCTGTGATACCGTTTACCAAACACCAGATCCAGGTTCCACTCACAGTGACTGTCATGGGCAAACACCAACATGATGTTCCGAGATATTGTACTGTGTTTCCATGCGATTGGCTATGTGAACATCACCACAGCTGTTCCACATGCAGTCAGCTAGAGGAGGATTGCAATAGGTGCAGAGGCCATTACCTGATCATGACCATCACTTACAAAACACAAGCTGCTGCTGAGCAGATGTACAACTCCACATCCACCAGAGAGTGTGTGGGAGGGATAAACAGAGGCAAAGTACATCAGAGAAGGGCTTGGAGACTAAAACCTAAGCATTTTCTGTCACACACCTACCAGTACAGAGGTTCAAACCCCTGACTGACTAGCCATTACTATTACAAGTGCATGTAGTTACTCAATGTGCCACAAAGCTGACATGTTGGTATGCTGTAAGAACATATATGTGTGCTGGTGAGCGACATCTGCTACAGAGATATAGTAGACATACATTAGGTGTAGCACACATTGCTGTCCACATGAATGGATGTCATTGTCAACACAACCACACTCTCTAAGGGACTCAGACACATTGCCACACTTTGCCAGGCCCACAAATACACTTCCTAACTACTTAGTTTGCCACACAACAGTAATGCAAGGGTACTACATGCACCACAGGGGATATCCGGAGGTTCTATGGGCTAGGGCATGTGAATGTGTCTGACATCAGTTGATATGCCAATAGGAGTTATACTGGGTGTGACTGGTTGGGAGCATCATACCCCACACTCAGACACAAGGTGCCAGTACTGACATGCATGTGTGCATTGCTTCATGGGTGTGTAGTGGTTGGCTGTGCAAGATGGCTGTGCAAGGCTGGTTGAGGGGTAATCCTTGGCATCATGCCACCCGACAATAGTATGCAGTGCGGTTCAGGGGTGTAGTGTCTGCAATGTCCCACACAGATGGGTATTGTATGAACTGTCCTGTCATCCTAGTTACCATTGTGTATGGCCATTGCTTTGCAATGCATGCCATGTCTGTGTTTGATAGTCCTTGACATGGACATTGCCTGGGATGTGCACGTCCCACAGTAATGTACAGTGACATGTACAAGTGTACCTGGTTTGGCTGGCACATGTTGTGTACACAGACTGTTATCCTCAGATATGCCAATACTGGCCTGGTGTGGCAGGACCTGCTTATAGACAGCAGGTTGACCCTGCACCTGCATTGATAGCATGATACACATATTCTCTGGTGTCAGTGGCATCTGTCCTTACTGGGCATGTGTGTAAGGCATTGTATGGCCTTTGTGGATCACATTTGATGGCACCACATATGTTGCATGCATCCAGTGGGGAACATAGTGAAGGCACATTGTCCACAATTATGTGCCTATTGTACTGCTGGACAGGGTGCCATGCCCTCTGCAGCCCACTGCAATCACACCAAGCCTACTATCTGTCATCAATGTGCAGGGTACTAGCAACATAGCGGGATATTCTAGGCAAATGTGTTTGTATATGACACATGGGTTCAGAACGCATTCCGGGTAATAGTAGGGTTGCATACTTTGTTCACCAGGCCTTTTGCCAGATGTAGGGGTATGGCTTGCCAACACAGTCCTTTGGCTGATTGACATCTGTACTCCTCGTGAGGTGGACATTGTGACATATAATATGGACACCATATAGGAAAACTACAAAATCCACTTCCCAACATGTCCAGTGTTTGGACACTCACAGTCAACTCCACACAGGCTTTGACTATCAAACACACACACACATCATGTCTTGGAATAGAACCCCTACCTAATTAGTTTATTACACTATAGCATTATGCAGTTACAGCACAGGCTACATAGATTATCGGGTTACAGCACTCCCAGAGGTGTATTACTAGGTGGGTGACATCAGCAGAATTGCCAAAGGTAGTTAGGTGAATTGTAAAGAGTGTACATACTCTAAAAAACAGTGTTCCTTTCTCAGGCAGACACACAGTTGATCTGTCTTGGAATAGAACCCCTACCTAGCTAGTGTATTACACTACAGCATTATGCAGTTACAGTATGCGCTACGGAGAATACTGGGTTACAGCACTCCCAGAGGTGTATTTCTAGGTGGGTGACATCAGCAGGATTGCCAACAATGAGTATGTGAATTGTAAAGAGTATGCATACTCTAAAAAACATTGTTTTTTTTCTCAGGCAGACAGACACACACAGTTGGCTTGTTGGGGATTAGGACACCCACTAAACTAATTTATTACACTACAGCATTATGCAGTTACAACACGCGCCACAGAAATTACTGGTTTACAACAGTCCCAGAGTTGTATTCATAGGTAGGTGACATCAGCAGGATTGCCAAAGAAGGGCATTTGAAGCGTACTGCAAGTTGTACATGTCTGCTACCTGTGTGTATCCGCTGTTTACTGTCACAAAAACACATTTACACCCACTTACAACTGCCTTATTCAGTCCTAATTGACAGTATCAACAGGGCTTGCAGGTTTTGCACCCTGTACGATGCACACTGAGGTCTCTGAACTTACCACTAAGCCATCTGGGTTGTATGCATGTTGCATGGATTTTATAATGGACATCTTACTACAGGTATTCCACAGTACTGAAAACAAATGGGACAGTCACTTTGTGTACATATGTACAGTACCCTTGAATGTACTGTACTCTGTGAAACAACAAAGACAAGTTGACATCTGTACAACTGTCATAACTATATATATATATATATATATATATATATATATATATATATATATATATGTATATATATATATATATATATATATATATATATATATATATATATATATATATATATATATATATATATATATATATATACACACATGTCTGAACACCCTTTGTGGCACAAAAGGGTTCCAAAGGAACTGACTTGTACACAAAACAGAGGCATCTCTTGTGTTATAACATTTAAATCTTAATCAGTTCACCAGAGAAGGGATGGTTGTTGTGTATGTGGAGTTTGGGGTTGGGAATTATGGCTAATGTATTCTACCCTGGGGATTGTGGAGTTTGGGTGGGGGAATGATGGGTATGGACATACACCCCGGTGACCACTTCTGTGTCACTGCTCGATAGTGGCACAGGCAACTAACATACCCAACTGTAGTCATGCTTGACTGTGTATTTTTTACCATGCCTAACTATGTAATACTTTGTAGACACCAGTCATGACAGATGGCTAACATGGTGTGCAGCATGTTAAAATACATTACACATGTGTATGCCCGGCTACAGGGTAGTCACACACACCAACACACACACACTCTTGCCAGTATTGTGCATAAACCTCTTGCCTATGTAAAGGTAACTAGTACAGTGGTATGCAGTTGGGGTATGTGCCACAGAACACATACAATTACACTTACTCTGATTCCACTTCTAAGCTGGGTGACATCACAGGACTGATTACTTGCAGTTGGGAGTGGGGAGGGGGGAAGACAGAGGTTTAGCAGTTAACAAGGATAAAGGCCAATGCAAAAGGTGGTATCTCTTTGGAATGCAGCAAAACCAACTCACAAGACAGGATGCAGACACAGATAGACACACAGCCATTTGCTGACACACACACAGTTGCCAGTGGTGGGATCAAAACTCCTGCCCATCTACAGATCACTATTATAGTACTACGCAGTTACGAGATGCGCCACAGATATTACATATTCCAGGGCAGTCAGAATGCCCTTCTAAGATTAAGGACAACAACAGGGATACTGACAGTCATGAAGTACATAGCTGTAAACCTGTGTGTTTAAAGTAGGTGTCCATTACAACCTGTATACACAAACAAGACACATCATCTGCAGGTATTACATAGGTAGGCCTGAGAGGTATAGTTATAGCACAACAGGAACCTGAACTGGAGTATGCCCATCTGTGGAATGGACAACTGCTATCATTATACAGGGTTACAGTGGTCATACTCATACACATAGAATCATAGAACTTGTTTGGATGCATTGACTCCAATTACACAAGGTGATGGTGGGCATGCTCATACAGTTAGTAGCACAGGGCCATTTTGGGATGCACTATGACTACAACTACTCAAGGTTATACTGGGCATGCTCATACACAGTAACAAAGGGCTTGTTGGATGCACTGACTCAAATTACATAAGGTGGCAGTGGGTATGCTCATACACTTAGTAGCACAGGGCTGTTTGGGATGAACTCTGATTCTAACCACAGAAGGCCACAGTGTGCATGCTCATACACTTACATGTACAGAACACATTGTAATGGACTCCTATTGTAAACACACAGGTTTACAGCTAGGTAAATCTTACCTGTCAGTATATATGCACATCATACTGGTTTACTACCAGATACTTGTATGTGGCCCGTAAATGATATAGCTGTGTCTGTGCTGTGTGATACACATGCATACATGTACATGAAGTACTGACATATATATGTTAAGTATGCACAATCATGCATGTGTGGACGTGACAGACAATAGGTTAACTGGGATACACAGGCAGATGCTACCTACAGCATGTGTCACACACCTTGCTGCCCTGAAAGGCATACATTGATAGCAGGTTGTGGACAGTGGCATTATACTTGGAACAGTGGCATGTGCAAGCATAATGTGTGAGCCACATTGTGTAATGGTACTGAGGTGCAGGGGTAAAGATGACCTCTCCCGGCTGTGTTAGTAGTTGTCATTATTAGCAGGATTGCTGCCCTAAGTATGTCTCATATTGGTTATATACACAATTTCTGCTGCTGTCCGTCACCTTACATGTGGCATTTGCTACCAAGCACATTACTGCCACTTGCAGTGATATCATGGTACTAGTGGCAACTGCTAGACCAAAACAATGAGCCAGTGTCCTGCTGTTTTTATGAGGTTGTCCAGTGTCTGTCATTCCGGGCTGTCATGACTGAATGACAAACCTTCGACACAGAGCACATGCATCCATGTTTCAAGTGAATGTGGATAATATCTAGGTCACATTTACCCATATAGTCACATTTCAAGGCAAATGTCCTACACACAGAAGTAACACCCTGACACCTACAAGACACTTGCATTGGATGCTTATGTTAACCAGTGCTAGATGTGTGGCTTTAGTAATACATTTGCTCAATGTAGAACATACAATGGGGAATACTGACATCTGTGCAGTGAGGAACACCTGGCTGACGGCTCTGTAGTGCACAATTGCACTACCACCATATAACTCAGATCCAGACATGTGGGCCATAACACTGGTATGGACCATTCCAGGTGGTGTTGTCCACATATTCATAAAGGCTACTCACATGTAAAGACCATTACTCTGATGTAACTCATCACAGATGAGTCAGGTTCAGGTGACAGTGGCAAACGCTGCATTCTAGGGTGTATCCTCATATACATCCACCACCTTGTCCCCAGACTACCAACACACATCCATATGTGGTATGACATAGGTTCATATGTTCATAGGTTGGTACTAGGCTATCAGCCCTAGGGCCAATACAAGCCTAGCCATAACAATTCCCTGGCTATTTCTTCCCACACTATTTACCTCCCTGGACCCCTGTCTAACATAGTATGGTAGACCACCAGATAACCTTCAATTGGTGGACTGTACCTAGGCCTACATCAACTGTGCAAAGTACACATGTACAGACACAGCTGCATAATGTTTTCTGCAATGCAATAATACCACTGTTTGTAACCAGCTCAGTTGTACACATACCAGGGTCCATCGGATGTTGTCAGCATTAACAGTTGACTGTTGCTGTACACCAGTAAACAACACCCTCATGGTTGGATATGACCTAACTGCACCTGCCCTGGATATGTACATCCCACACTCATACAACATGAATGACATTACCATAGCTTTCGTTATCTTTTCTACATACAGGTGGCTACAGTCATTACACACACATGCACATGGCAGAGAGCATGCTAACAGTACATAAGGTTTGATATCTATGTTAACAGAGGTAATATTTCCTCTCTACTGGTCACCCATGACACTTATCATATCATATCATACATCAGACGTCCTGTCTGGTGGACCCCAGCCATAAACAAACTATACAATAGAAGGAGGAAGCTACTACATGATAGAGCAAAATCCCAAAAAGGGAAGGCATCTCTGATCAGTATTAGCAAAAAACTACAGGCACTCATAAAATCGTCTAAGGCCAGCTTAGAGAGAAAAATTGCACAGGACACTAAGGATAATCACAAGGCTTTCTTTAGTTATGTTAGGAACCTGGGTGGGAATTCCCAGATATGCTTAGAATTAGTCCAAAATGACAAAAAATACACCTAACCCACAGACATTGCCAACATCCTAGCTGACAGGTTCAGCGTAAACGTCTCACCCCCCCCCTCCCCACCAAAAGGGCAAATATCTATCCCAGCAGAGTGCTGCCCCCCTGACATCTCAGATGCTCAGGTAAGAGCCGCCCTCTCCAAAGCAAAAAACACAGCATCAATGGGACCAGACGGTGTCCTGGCTGCCCTACATGAACTCCAAGAAGAGCTAAACCCAAACATAAAACTACTGTTCAATCTCAGCCTTACTACAGGATATGTACCCAAAGAGTGGCGTATAGCAACAGTGGTCCCTCTCTACAAAGGTGGTGCCTCAACGGATCCTGGAAACTATTGCCCCATAAGCCTGACTAGCTTGGTCTGCAAAGCTATGGAAAGGATCATCATGGACCTCATAAATAAAGATATTGGGGACTTACAGACACTGGATCCTACCCAGTTCGGCTTTGTTAAGGGCAGATCCTGCCTCTTAAACCTGGTTGATTTCTTTGAAACAGTCACCAAGGCCATTGACGAGGGGAAGGTGGTCCACACAGCCTACTTAGACCTTGCAAAAGCCTTCGATACAATACCCCACTCGGGCATTATAGATAAGCTCACCAGCTTAAATATAAACCCCTATGTCACTAGATGGGTTGCAAACTGGCTCAAGGACAGAACCCACATGGTTAGAATTGCTGGAGCCATGTCAGACTCCAAACCAGTTACAAGTGGCGTCCCACAAGGCTCAGTCCTGGGACCTCTCTTATTCAGTATATATTTCTCGGAGGTACAGGCCAACATGGAAGGACTGCGGCTGACCAAGTTCACAGATGACTGCAAACTGGGTGCCATAATCGACTCTCCAGCCAACACAAGCATCCTCCAAAAGGGCCTCATAGAAACAGACAACTGGTGCCAGAGCCATGGCCTCAAGCTAAATGCCAAAAAGTGTACAGTCATCCCCTTTGGCAAAAACAAAGTGCCCACAAATTACCACATAGGTGGTAATCCATTAAGTACAGAAGACGTAATTAGGGACCTGGGGACCCAAGTTGATAGCAATCTCTCATTTTACAACCACATGGCCAAAGTGGTTAGAAAAACATTTTATATAGCCCACCTAATCATGAAGGGATTCACAATTAGATCAGGGGAGGTCATCGTGCCTCTTTACTCATCCCTCATCAGGCCCATAATTGAGTACAATGCCCCTTTTGGGATGTACCTTACCAGACACCTGCAGCAACTGGAAAGACCCCAAAAGTACCTCACCAAGAGGATCAAAGGGCTCAAACAGATGCCATATGCTGCCCGGTTAAAGAAACTCCAGCTGTACTCAGTGGCATACCGCCTGCTCAGAGGCGATCTGTGCCTGACGTATAAAGCCATGTCCAACCCGGAATTAATGGATATGCTGCACCTCAGAAAATCCAAATTCCATCGAGCTACGTGCTTGAGAGACTTGAACCTCAGCACTGAAATAAATAGGACATGCTGGAGGGACAGATTCATAACCCAGAGGCTCCCTTCACTCTGGAATAAAATCACAGTCCAGGTTAGGCAGAATCCCTCATTGACTCTCTTCAAGAGGAATCTTGATGAATGGATGGGAGATCGTAGGTTTACCCCGGGTATCACTTCTGTGTCACTGTTAGACAGAGGCACAGTATACTTACCTCGAAAAAGGGCATAGCAAAATTAATTTAAAATGGGTGGTGAAAGCCAAACACACTCTGGCTAGGCTTATAAATGCCCTAGGGCAGATAGCCTAGTATGAACCTATGAACCTATACAACAACCCATGTGGCATGTATGTCATTAGACATGTCCATTTAATGCAATGCCTACAAACATACCCAAATAACAGGATCATAGGACCTACACAAGGCCTGTATTGACAGACTCAGGGAAATCCAGCTCTGCTCTGTATGTTCCTGAGTAGTCACAGGTGATTGTTCATGACATGTACAGCCATATGTACCCACAGCTCCTACATATACCCCATGTCAACAATTGCAAGCCTTGCATGCTGTGTGCTGTCTGGACATTAGCCATAGTACCACAATAGCCAGTACTTACTGGGGTGAGATGTTTGCAAGACACAGACCTTGCACATGCTTGAATAAGTGTACTGCCTACCTCTAACAGAGCACATTGCTGTCACTCTTCCAGTAAACATGAGGTGTGTGTGGCAAATATGATGTGCTCACTGTTGACCATTACAGTGCCCTGGCTTCACCATGGCACTGTCAAGTAACAGTTTGTAGGAGCATGACATGGAATAATGCTGTGTGTGTCTTGCTGATATGTGCTGTTGTCATATATGTACACTTGGCTACTCGGTGAAGGTGGTTGGGTCCTACCAGTACATGAATACAACATCCATTATGATGTAATGCTCGGCTATGTTTCACACATGGCATGGGGAAGGTGTGGAATGTATCCTCTTGACCTGCTAGTGCACTTACTGATGTAGACCGCATATGTATACATGTATTGATGTTTGTTTGGATTCCATGTGTGTGCAGTGTCTGATGTTTGAAGGTGGCTGTTGTCTTAGTACATCATGCTGTTGCCATACAGCCTCAACATTGCCAACTGTATATGGTGATATGCTCAAAGTACAGTAAGCTCTACATGAGGTATGGACAGATGTTTGGACATGACTACTAAGTGGTGGGGCTACTTTGCAGATGAATGATTACTGAGGACAGCTCACTGGTGTGTTACAACCATTCCTACAATAACCTGTGTAACTGCTAAGGTCTGGTTTTGTTAATTGAAGTGGAAGACAGACAACGTAGAATGCAGTAAGGGTGACACTGAAGGCAAACTTCTTGACACCAGTAACAGTAATACCTCCCCTGTGCACATATTGTGCATATATCAGCACAGTTGGCAAAGGAAAGAGTCAGTAAGCTTTGTAGCGAATGCGATAGTGCTGTACGTCTGTAATACCTATCATGATATAAACAGGTGTTTGATTCACAGTACTGGCATGTGTGGGTGTGAGTGTGTCCATATATGTCACGTATGGTTGGGAATACATCCCACATGTTTTCACTCTCCTGAACACTGTTGTTGACATCTGTACAGAGTGAAGTGTAGAAAGAAAGGTATAGGCAAGTGGTTGAACCACACACATGTCAAGTGTCTGTATGTGTGTGACATAGGTGAATATCTTTGTGAATGCCACAGTGTGTGTGTGTGTGTGTGTGTGTGTGTGTGTGTGTGTGTGTGTGTGTAGGTGGCTGTCGGTGTGTATGGCTGTCTGGTCCCTGGAGTGAGGTTGTATTTTACCATAGTGAAATGTTAATGCCCCCTCCTCCATCCACTCAATGCAGTCTAGTATCCCTGTTGATATCATCAATCTTAGACGGGCATTCTAACCACCTGTTAACATGTACACCCTGGGGTGCAACTTGTTGTTACATAGCCTACTGATGAACCCCCCTCACCACATACACTCACTGCACTGTAGTATCCCTGTCGATGTCCTCGATCTTAGGCCATTCCAACTACCTGTACATGTGTAATCTCTGTGGCGCGTCTTGGAATTGCGTAGTACTATAATGATGATATGCACATAGGCAGGGGTTCTCATTTGAACACTGGCAACTGTGTGTGTGTGTGTGTGTGTGTGTGTGTGTGTGTGTGTGTGTGTGTGTTACTGTGTCTGTGAATCCCTGAGTGTGTGGGTGTGTCTGTGTTCGCATGCTGTCATGGCAGCAGGTATTACTGCTTCCCAGTGAGAAGCCACTATTTCCACTGGCCTTTACCCTTGTCATCCGCTATGCTACTTTTTTACCTCCTCCCCGCTCCAGGTAACTATACCTGTGATGTCACCCACTATGGATGTGACAGCTCTGAACACAGTAGCTTACTACACAGTCATCATGCTCTTGGATCATTAGAACAGTAAACATAATTGAAACATGGGAGATTATAACTGTGATGTGAAAGCTACAAAGTGCATGCAGGTATTTTTCATACAGACCTGTGACTAGTCAACATGTACATATGGGACACTAAACGCAAACACTGACATCCCCCGGCACATGCAACTACACCTGAAAGAGGAAGGCAGAACATCAAGATCAACATGCTGTTAGTGTTGTTACACATGATACATACTGTCAGACATTCAAAATGCATTCTAAAACTGTAATACGTGGTATGTCTGCTGTCTGTCAACACTACTCAACAATATTAATCTACAATTGTCTACCTAGTATGTTCACCCTGTGCATCAGACCATATGAGCATGTCCCTGCACCAATGCTGTGGATGACAGGGATGCAGCATAGGCATCATCGTATGCACAGAGTGATAATTTTTGACAGAGGCCTAAGCTGCACTATTGGATGACATCATGTGTATGTGTTAGGGCCTGTGATATCATTGGGCATGTGTGGATGTTATGCATGTGTGTGTGTTGAGGTGCCCTACATTTGTTTCTGGTGTGTGTGTATGCATGCACACAGGTCTGGCATGTGGCTGGCCTACATAGGGGTATTATTGACAGCTGCAGACTGTACAAGGCAGGTTTCACAGTTTACTGTGTCCGGCCATGGCCACGTGACCTGCGCCTGCCAGGGGTTGCACTGGCACTACCAGGCAGAGGTCCAGATTGTGTACTGTCTGATGACACACATCCACTGGAATTGTGTCCCTGTTGGGACTGCCAGGACCACGTGCACATGGCCTGCTGTGTCCTGGTGTGGACTGCACAGCACCAGCTGCACTGCTGCTGCTACTGCCACTATTGGAGTGGGCATGTGCAGTAGCATGTTCACGTAGGCCTTCAACAGATGATTAGATGACCTACATCCATGTGCCCAATGCCTCACTCCCACCAGATGTTCCAGTACAGACATTCCATGCTCGAGGATTGACATGCCATGGTCAAGGACTCCCACCATGTCACCCAATCATCTATCCAAAACATCTGCAAGATGATGGTGAGCATTTGCAATTGCCTGGATATTGTCAGTTAATGAACAGACAGCAGCCCTCTGAAGCCTCGGACCTTCTCTGTTGTGCCATTTAGCATGTGCCTGTGCTTCCATTACAGCCTGAAACATATGTCTGGTGACTCCAGCTGATGTGCTTTGTCTCGCAGGGGCATGTTGGTCAGTGGTCCTCCTACGAGCAGCACTGGGCACATTCCTGTGTGGGACATCACCAGTCAGTTGACTGGGATCATGGTGTGCAGGCACACCTTCCATAGTCTCCACACTTCCCTGTTCCATGTTACCACCCGCCAACTGTCCTTCCTCTATGGCGGGTGGTGATGGGGTATGTGTAGGCAGGGGAACTGTGTGCGAGGATGAGGAGGATACACGTGGAATAGCAACCATTGGCACAGATTCAGCCCCTGACAACCCTCTCTGTGCCTCAATCATACTATCATCATCACTGCTAGAGTCTGTGGGGACACTAACATCAGGTGGACCGCTGGAGGACAACACACCTACATCAACACTTGTGAGGGGAAGACAAGAACTGTACATTACAAGTTATGCCACACAGACACACACAGACACACGCTACATGCAGGTGATATATGGCAGATGGCATTCAACTTAGACAATTATAGTGGTAGTTATCATACATCCCTGAGTTGCACACAACAGCATGAATGTGTTATAGCAGATGGCATGCACCTTACACAATTATAGTGGTGGTTAGCATACATACCTGTATAGCACCATTTGTGTTAGTAGCTTATGCCCCATACCTGCAACAAAATGCATGCACTTTGCACCATTGCACCACACTGCCATGTTGTGTGCAACATACACCACATGTTAACAGACCATTGCTGACCTTTGTACATCTGCCACTGATTCTTTGTGTTGGCCACCACCCCTATGTGTGAGGACATGAGCAGAAGGGTATGTCAACTGAATACTATGTTTGCCTGATCCCTAGCTAGCATATCTCCCCCAAAGCAGTGCATGTCTGTTCAACATTATTCCACCTACCCCTGAGCTGCATCTACAGACATTGAGCATGTGGCTGTACACACATGTTTGACATGGCTGTCCCTACTTTGCAATGGTGACACAGACCAGCACAGGTTTGCAGTACACCAGCCTGATGTGTGGAGTATGACCTTGCCAATCACATGTAGTATGACATGTCTTCTGCTGACCTGTTGAATGACATGCATACATGTGTAACACAATGGTGTCCTTTCCAATCTACAGTACGGTAATGGTGTCTGAATGCAGGGACATGTTATACTAACATGGGCCTTCAGCTGACGCAATGTTGTCTGTCCGCCCTACAAATATGCAGTGACATACTGCACATCGTGCTGATGTGCATAACCATTGCAGGGCATCATGTGGCTTCACTATTGCTATACAGTGTGCGTTACTGACACATTTCATAGCCATGACTGTGTTCGCATACAATACATATCTAATGTGGAATGTGACCCACGTCACTGAGGTGTATACACACTAAACCCTCATGTGGAATGTGTGACACAGGTCACAGAAGGGTATACAGATGACATCCCTGCAAATCTGCAACCATATTACTAATGCCTGGCAACTATGCCTACACATGGCTAACTTAGCAGTACTCTATGTCCCACATGCCATCTGTGTACCTCACACACATGAGGAGCAGGCATGACAGTGATATCTGACACCAGCAAGGTGAATGTACTGTATCTCTGGCCTGATGTGGTTGTATGTGTATGTTGTGCAACACATGTATTTATTTGGATACTGTATTGGTGAATGCTTTCATGTCATGACACACTCTAGATGTTCAAGACATGTTATGTGGTGGTTTCATGTTATGCCTACACAAGCTGTTCACAGGCCTGTATGATGTCTAATATTTCACATCTGCAATATCACCATTACACAAAGGCCATAGTTGTATTGTGTCAAGCCAGTGTACAGCAGGGTGTACACACATGTACATCACTTCTACTGTGTGTGTTGCTTCATGTCTCTGGCCATCCTCAATGGCCATGTGTACACATGTTCTGTCCAATGGTTGTGATGGCCATCTTTTTCACATGTCAGTGTTATCCCATATGACATACACCCATAGATGTCATATGCTCCACTGAGGACAGGGTTATGCAGACAAAGGGTGGTATGTATGGGATGTGAGGCATCATGTTTTGCAGGATAGTTGAGCAGTGTTGCAGTCAGCACACTACATGTCATAGACATGTCAGATAGCACATGACATTGTGTGACATTCATAGTAAGGGTATAATCCACAAGGGTGTATCCTGTGGGCCAGTCATACTCCAGCTCCAACACATTTAGAGTGTGTGCACACATATGCTCTCTGTACAGTACTGTTTGTATTCCCAACATGTGTAATGCTGATATGTACTACCTCTCCCTACAGTGAAACACACCTCCACCATTGTATTTACAGTTGTCCACACATCTGGCAATGACAGTTTGGAAGGTTTAGTGTAGGTGTTTCATATAGTCTTCAGTTGTTTCACATGGGTAACCACTGTGATGCATTGCAGGTCTGACAGTGTCTATTAACAGGACCATCATACATTATGTGTACATGTGTTATGGCAGATAGCATGCAATTAATATGATCTTTGTATTAT
The DNA here is from genome assembly GCF_019279795.1 of Protopterus annectens. Classification (NCBI taxonomy): domain Eukaryota; kingdom Metazoa; phylum Chordata; order Ceratodontiformes; family Protopteridae; genus Protopterus; species Protopterus annectens. Next base: position 614,490,263 of record NC_056731.1, on the reverse strand, counting down.
CAAGCCTGGTAAATAATGACAATCTCACCTGTCGCAGGCTTCTGCCTCTGAAAAACACCATAGGTACCTAAACAGGAGTGTCACAGCAGTAAGCTCATTATCCACACCTGTGTGATAGCTACAGGGTGCAATGTTCATGTTAGCACATAAGCCAGTACAATACACTATACTATGGAGTATGCACATCTGTGCATACATAGAGAAGCAGACTACAGTATGTGGCATGTGTGCATACATGCCTTGCATATGATGTTACATTACATATTGTACAGTAACACATGTAACTATATGAAATATAGTTGTGTTATATGTGCAGTACTGACTTACCAGGCAACTCCAGGCTCGGTGTTTAAGAGACAACCACTTCAACAATACCAGCTAAAACTTGTGGATGAAGGTCTGCAGGTGTCCCCAAGTTGGCCAGTAGCTCCTCGGTACGTGTGAGTAGGGGCTGGGTGAGTGGCCCCCCCACCTGTTGCACCTTGTTCTCTGGCGATTGAATTAGCACGCTGTTTCACCCATCATATGAGGTCAGTGCAGTGTTGACACACCTGCTGATAGGTGCGATTGTGAACACCGACATCATTTATCCTCCTGCGGAGTTCCTCCCACAGGGCATTCCGCTGCTGTGCATCCTGTGGAACATGGCTGAAGAGTGTTGAATTGTTGTCAAGGAGGTATGGGATGAGGACCTCATCCTCCAAGTAGGTGTACGCTGGCAGCCTGCTACATGGCATACCTGGAAGACATAATGATGGAGACAGGTCACAGTAACTCACAGAGAAGTACAGAAGTACAGCTGAACATACATGTGTATCACATTTATTAAGATTACAAATAAGTCTTTGCAAATCTACATGACACTAACACCACTGACATGTTTAACTCACACACATTTGACACTTACTGGTGATGTGATGTTATCACCATATATGTGTGTGTCATGTGATGACATTGCTCATACTCCATGTGTATGTTGTCTAGATGTGGTCATGTCTGTTTGCCTGTACTGGTGTCTTTACCTATCAGCCCATGCCTGGATGTGTTCACATTAATGTAATTGACTTTAATGCTGTGTATATGTCACATATATAGTCATACGTAGCCGTTAGGGACATGACCTGTGACCCTGCAGACTTGCAAGCATGTATGTGTTTTGCCATATACATCTACATGGGACTGTGCAGCTGTGTAGCATCCTGCCATGTAATGCCTATGTTGCACATGTGTAACACATGGGACAATAGCTAGCCTGATGGTATTTGCAGGGTTGAATATCAACTATAGCATGTATGGTCATAGTGAACTAGTAGGCTATATGCCCTGGGCCATTTATGAGCCTAGGCAGACAGGTTACCTAGCTGTAGGAAACAGACAGGTAAGTTTCAGTGGCCAGTTCAAGCAGTGCCACAGAACTGATCCACAGGGTTACTGATATATTTGGCATGTGGTCATCACACCATGTCACAGAGAGGGGCGATGTGCAGCTTCGCTGGACAGGGATGCATAATATGGCAAGAGTATGTTACATGTATGGGACATAGATCTGTCAGGCATGTTGTGATCCTTGTACTAGAAAGGTGGATGTCCATGAAGTATGTGTTTATTTGGGATCAGGATGTGTTAAGTGTAGCATGTCCAACATCTCTGGGTTGGACATGGCTTTATTCAGGGTAGGCTGCATACTACATAGTGGAGCTAGGGATTGGGAAGGGCAGTGTAGGCCATATACACATGGGCAATAACCCTTAAAGGAAATATGTGATCTAGTATGGGTCACGTGTGTTGAGTATGGCTGAACAATTATCTCTATATTCATGGATGGCACCCTGTCATGATTAGGGGTGCCACATATGACTACCTGAATAGTGTGGTGAAGTATCTATCAAAGTAAAGGCTACTGTCCAGTTGCATCCCATACACACACACAGTTGCCATTATGTTGACCGCTGCCTATGTGGTAGTTCATGGGTATAGGATTTTTAACATAGGGGATGACAATGCAATACTTAGCTGTCAGATTGTGGCCATACATCACACACCACACATCTGACACACAAAGGCCCTTCTGTATGTTGAACGCAGCACACATTGAGTCAACTTTTGCTCCTAGTTCATAATCATTTGTAAACATCAATCAGCAGATGCCTTCTGTGTTAGTCTGTGTAGTATAGATAACAAAGAGGGGGAGTACCAGGAATGAACCCTGTATTACTGTGGCTGGCACTGGTTTAATGTGCGTGTATTAGTTAGACACCTTCTGTTGTCTTGGTTCTGCCAGCAGTCCAGTTTCAAACCACTCCTGTGACATAGGAATATACACCTAGTTTACTGAGTGTAGCTGAAACACAGTATGGGTGATGGTGTCCTCCGACCTGGCAAGGTCATGATATGCAGTGTGAATCAACCCTACTGTCATCTACATTTGTACTGAGTACATCAAATATGTTGATCATGGTTCATGGCCTTACAGACCAGACTTAGCAGGGTAGTTTTTCACTATTTCCCATTATCAATGGTGTCTCCCCCTTTGTGGGGTGTGATAACTGTTGCTATGCACCATTCGGTGTGTACACAGACTGACATGGAGCTATGATTGAACATGATGTGTATGTGGATAGCTGATTGTTCTTACATTTGTGTAGGATACACCCTGGGATGTTGACAGGTCCCATGAAAGCTGTATGTATGGCTTTAGAGAGTGCAGCTTGTGGCTGCATAGTTGTTATAATAGGGGCCCTGTAGTGTACATGGATATATAACTAAGTGTACCTGTTGGGGGGGTGGGAATGGGTTTAGGTTCTCCAAGACCCTATCTGGATGAACAGGTGCTATTTCTGTAGGTGCAGTACTTCCCATGCCATAGTGCTGTGCAGCACGGTAGGTCTTGTTGTTGCCATTACAATTAATGACACAACTATAGAATGCTCTGTGCTTGGCCTCATAATATGTGGCTGATTAGTTTCACAGTAGCTTTGTGTGGTTTTATATGGTGTATCTGCATCTTACTGGGGCTGACCAGGGATGACCTACACTCATGTGTTCACTCTTGCAACAGTTACTACCTTCTGTGGTACAGTTTAAAGCATGGTACCACCAGTTTGCCTTCTTGTTTGCGTTTGGTTGAATCATGGTTCTGTTTCAGTGGCACAATCACTGCACGTATGTGACTGCTTAAGGTTCATTTGTGTAGGATTCAGCATTTGCACATGCATTGTCCATCTGCATGGGTGCCATGACAGTCACCGCTTTGCTCTTAGGAAACATAACATTGGCATTGGAGACTGACTGTATAGCATACTGTTAGCCCTGTTTGTGTGACTACTGTGATCCAGGTCATTGGGGTTGATGGAATGCAACATGCATTGAGCGCAGGTGTTGGTACATGAGGAGTCTTCCCAGTTCATAATGGAATAGTTGAGAGTAGCCATTATTATGGTTTTCTGTCTCAGACCTAATCTTCCACATTACAGCACATTATGACAGTTGGGAAATCTGTGGCATGGTGGGTGATCTGTCACAAGGTGCAATTTGAATTCCACTTTGGCAGCACAAAGGTAGTTGCTCAGCATAATACATCTGAAGTTATGCAAGTGCAACTAGCATGGGGGTGTACATATCCTTCAGGAATATGGACACACCTGTTCCAATAAAGGATAATGGGCAAGAGGTAAGGTATGTGTTATAACATGGTCATGCAGGTGTGCCTTCCAGAGTTTGAAACATGTCTCAGCCACTGCACAGATATGTTCTCCATGTTAGGGATTAACATATGTGTGTCCATATAGTGTTTCTGACATGCGTCATTGTGTAGCGAGACCCGCAGCTTATTGCTTGGCTGTCCCTGTAACAGCACCTTCACTTGAACTGTGCATGATGAAGGCACTATAGGGGAAGCATGAGTCCTAGGCAGTATCCAGATTCCCAGGGTTGACAGGTGCAGGCCCTGTCTGGCAAAGCATCATGGTCTGTCAACCATGTTATCCCAGGCAGACAGATACTGGATACCCTTTGACTTGCACCACTACATTAGACAATTGTGGAATACAATCCTTTTGTCCCTGTACTGCAGTATCATTCTGCCCAATGGCAGAATGCTACCCAGGCCTTGGGACATACCTGAATGGACTAAGACCTGACAGTTCCTACATGTGTTTCCATGCAGTCCAGGTTACTGCATCACAGGTCCTGCACAACAACATGGAATATGCCAGAGCCATGTGTATAGTTGAAAAGGTGGTCTGAGTGAATGGGCATGTGGCTAATCATGGCAGACAGGCAGCTGACAGTATGTATGCCCTTGTATAGGTTGGTGTGTAACATAGTGCTAGAGTTTGCATTCACAAATGAGTACTGTTGGGCATATTTCTGGCCACATGTTCTGAGGTGTGGCACAATTATGAAAACTATGTCATACAGTTTGTGTATTTCATTGTCTGTCTCTTCCAGCTTGGGAGGTCACTTGTTTGGCCAGATACTTAGAAGCGTCTGTGAATGTGTGTGATTTCTGGTAGTGTGTGTGGGTGTCCTTACTGTGTTCTGGTAATGGTATGTGTTGGTTGTGATGACAAGATGCATGTGTTAACCTACACCTCATGACTGTCCAGTCCAGTCATGGCTGTAGACTGGGCTGCCTTCCAGCTTACCCCTGTAGCTGCATCCCAAACAATGTGTGGGGTGTGGTGTTAGGTGGGTTTGGCAGTGTACATGCCATAGAGGTTACATTCCCCCAGGATGGCCACATACACAAAGCTGACATTAGTAAACACCAGTAGCTGACTAGTGGACATGCCTGTATGAGCATTCAGTACTACAAGTACCATGTACTGTATTTAGTTTACTTATTGCTTATGAAGATGTTTTAGACAGTGATGCTCACATGTAAATATTTGTGTTATGGACGTGACCACACTGGCTATTACAGAAACATTGTAGCTACCTTTAGCAGCAATCCTCCTCTGAGGAGCACATCACATCCTGTCAGTTGATTACAGATGATGCAAGTGTCTACAGGTCTGTTTCCTTCTCTGGGTATATACTCACATATCTACCAGGACCATGAGCACTGCTGGGCACAGACACCCGCTCTTCAAACAGAGTAATGTATCAATAGACTCTGATGCCACTATCAACATGATCAGGATATAATCAGATAGTGTGAGCCATCACCTATGATGTGGCTGTTACACAAGGGCAGCTGTATCCTACATCTTACACTCCTACTGTAGATGTTACACTGGAGCTAAAGATGATATGCAACCTGTTTCATTGCCAGTACTGTGCACTACCTTACATACAGTATGTGCAAGTGGCTGTTAGGTTGGCAATGAGAGGTTAGGCTACACAAACCTGGTAGTTCAACCAGTGTGTCTCTACTCTCAATATCCACTCTATGTAGGTGTGCACACAGCCATTTGGCTCAGCCCTGTAACAAGGGTCACTACACATTTGCATAACATGTACACATGCACAGCTGTTATTGCTTGCAAATGATACTAGAGAGGTCCAGCCCTGTAACAAGGGTCACTACACATTTGCATAACATGTACACATGCACAGCTGTTATTGCTTGCAAACGATACTAGAGAGGTCCAGCCCTGTCACAAGGGTCACTAAACATTTGCATAACATGTACACATGCACAGCTGTTATTGCATGCAAATGATACTAGAGAGGTGGATATTACGTGTGTTATATACATGGATAGTTACCTAGCTCTTCCAATTATCTTTGCTATCATGCTGCTAAACTGTCAGATGAATACAAGTGATATGCATCCTGTTATTGAGTACTGTAATTGCCAATAGACATAACTACTGTTTGCATAACATAACAGAACTGCTATGCAGAATGGAATACAGATCTGCCTGAAATACTGTACATTACACAGTTATTGGCACAATATTCCACAATGCAAACCATATTTGCACAGTAAGCCCACCTTTGACATGTTCATCTTACTTATACACCTATACATATGTCGACTGTTACAATATATCAACATATACTATCCCCTGTTATAGCACATACTTGTTGGACTAATCCAGACACTGACAGTGGCTGGAAGCAAATTGGTGAGTTCCAAGCCCATATCATGCCTTGTGGTGTATGAGGAGTTTGCCTTGTGACCTACAGCAGTACACACATAGAATACTACAAGCATTACATTGCTACAAGATAGCTATTTCCACTATATGCATTGATTACACTGTAATTCTTACAGAACAGCTACTACATACACAGACATACTACATGTTATACATACCTTTTTAGTAACTGGAGGTGTTATTGACTAGTATAATACTCATTTTCATTTCGTCCTTCAGTGTTTTGTACTGTCCTACAGGTAGATACAGATGGTTTGAATGTGTGACAAGGCAACCTTTTATAGTTACAGATCAGTAACATGTGCTATCCCAATAACCAGTTGGTGTTCCTAAGTAGCTAATTACATGTACATCAGCTGTGCTGCTACTGCCTTAGCCAGTACCATGGCAACAATGGGGTATAATTGAGTACTCCACTTGGGCATTGTCCCTTTGTGAGGAAGACAGCCTGGAAGTGTTGTTTAGAATCTATTGCAACAGCTGTATGGAGATGAACAGTAATATATTGTGTGTAATGCCTAGGGGATTTAGTCTAAATGTGAGTACTGCTGTTATATTTCTGAACATTGTTACTTGTGCAGGGTTTGTCTGTACCTAATATGTCTGCATATGTTTCAGTCTGGCCAGGTTGTTTGACCAGCTCAAGGCTGCATAGCTATGCATATAATGTTAGGGGGTTTACAGTGTGCTAACCAGACATATTTAGTTTGGGGTTAATGTGTATCATACTGTGCTGATAATCAGTACTCGGTAACACTTCCTGGTGTACGAACCTTTCAACCCTCTGAAATGGGGTTAGTTCATACAAACCCTGTAACATCAGCAGCTGTTCAATTGTATAACAACAACTATTTCACATAGGGCCTTGTTAGTGTGTCTGTGTCCAGGTTTGTTAAGGTTTCAGCAGAAGTTGTACAGTAGTTGAATAATTGGTTATGGTATGACAGTATGTATTGATGTAATTATTTTGGTTGTTTGGTAGATGTTGGTGGGTGTACATAGAACATGCAGATGTGTAGGAACTCCTTTTATACGTCTTTATGTGTGTGGGTGTTCTTTCCCTATGTGAACACCTATCCCTTAGTGGACTAATACTATGGTAATTGCAGGCTGATTCATTAAGGCACTGTTAAATGCTTCCTGTATAGCATGCAGGTACTGTTAGCCCTTGAATCCTTTTGGCAATACATCGGAATGTAATAAAGTTTTGCAAAATGAAAGCTGTCTGTCTATTTCTGTCATGATATTTGAAGTCATTGCAGTTGTGTTGGTGATTGTGTCCACAGATCATATTTGTAATAGTGTATTGGCATATACTCTTCATATGTTATGTTCATATTGTTTGGGGGGGCGGAATGTGTGATTGCTATGGTCCATGTTATACTCAGACATGAACACTTCAGATGCTGTCTACACACATGTATGTATGTGTGTATATTTGTATATATATATATATATATATATATATATATATATATATATATATTATTGCATACATTTATCTATACCTCCATAGATGTGTAGATGTTTTTAACCTATCTATATAGCTACATATATATGTAGAGCTGTATATATCGACATGTCTCTCTCTCTCTTTATATATATATATATATATATATCTATATATCTATATATATATATATATATATATATATATATATATATATATATATGAGCATACACCTTTCATTGGGTACATGGCGGGTTGTCCTATTTCAACACATTCCTCCCTTTTGTGTTTTAACCTGTCTGCATGCACAACTGGGATAAGTACATCTCAGGTAGCTTAGTGTTAGGTTATTTTGAGGATAGAGTACATGGTTGTGAGTTCTAATCCTGGAAGGTGTTATTATTTTACCTCTCAGAGTAGGCACTGGTAGGGAAAATGTGAATAACGCACATTTAAGCGGTTGTAAGCAGGTTTGCCCGTTGTCTGTGTGATGTTAAACAAAGATTAAACCTGTGAAGTGCTTCTCCGTTTACCATGTTTCAGTACCGCTTACTGTCATGCAAACCTGCTTACAACTGCTTAAAAGTGCTTTAATCCACCTGCATCCAACAGCCCTTATTCTGGGCCTCAAAATAACTTAACAAACCTTGAACCCGGGACCATGAACACCACAATCACTGACTTTGCCACCAAGGCATCTGAGATATGTACAAAAGTTATGGTGTTTAGAATATACATTTTACTACAGGCATTCCTCACTACTGAAAACAAATGTGACAGTCAGTTGGTGTGCATATGTCTGATACATGTTAATGTTCATATGTTTGTGAAATTAGATATTGCAATGTGACATGACAGGGTGTATTATGAATGAGAAAGGTTCTTGTTTTGTATCCTTTTTATATTGACCCCATACTCCATGTATACCCCTCCAGTTCACTTATTGAACATCCAACTCAGGCCCTCCTTGATGCATGATTTCATTACCCATCATTCCTCCCCCATCCCAATCTTCACATACACAACAACCATCCCTTCTATGGTGAATTAGGTTAATATTAATAGTTACAATACCAGAGCTGCATGTGTTTTCTGTACACTTCAATTCCTTTGGAGTGCTTCTGTGTCACGAAGTGTGTTCATAGATGTTTATATCTATGGCTATTGATGTAACTGTATAATGTATATATATATATATATATATATATATATATATATATATATATATATATATATATATATATATTAATGTGTAACAGTAATACATATGTAGACTTGAATGTGTTGGTTCACAAACTACAGTACATTACAATGTACTGTACATATGTACACAAAGTGACTGTCCCATTTGTGATCATTACAGTGGAATGCAGATGGTATAAGGTGTAGTCTAAAGAGCATTAAACATATATACACCTCAGATGGCTTAGTGGTAAGTCCCATGACTATAATGTGCATGGTCCAGTGTTCAACACCTGCGATGCTTTAAAAATGTTTTTTACTCCAGAATAAGGCTCATTTAAGCAGTTGTAAGCATGTTTAAAAGTGTTTGTATGACATTATAGCAGCAGTTAAACACAGTTAAACCAACTTTGTAATGTATAACCTGTGCGCGCAAACACGGCCACATCAGCTAACTACTCAGGATATATACATGTCAGTGAAGTAACATGTCACTATGTGCTTACATAACATTACATTCTCTGTTGACTTTACTCTCCAACACACATGGGTTTATATGGGTGTTTTGAATGTTTATTATACAGACAATTACTACCTATATATGCAAGCTTTGGTTAAGGTATACTTTTGAACATGATAAACATCCATGCCTTTATTGGGATTGGAACCTCGAATGCACAGATACTATGCAGATGCTGTAACCATTACACTGTTGACATTAATGTTGCTTCCGCCTATTTCCTATTTAGATGACGTCTATGTGTAAGCTAGGTTAAGCAAAAGGCGGAGGCCCCCAAACCCACTAAGCTTCACTTACTCTTGAAATAACAACATATAACAAATGTACTGTGAGACAATACATTACACTCCTAACTACATTAGGCATAGCCCCTCACTGACACACTTCAAGGGAAACCTTGTTGTGTGAATGGGTAACATAATATACACCCCTGGGATCATGTGTCCCAGAACCATACAGCCAGGGGCTAGTGGAGCCTGTCCAGTTTGATAGCTGCGAGACCTGTTGGGGAAATTGAATGGTGTTGAACTGTCACATTAACATGCTATCTTTAGATCACTAATTGCTCGTATCACCCTCCACCACCCCAGTCTTCAACAGATTCCAGCAACTCTGCCTGGAATTGCTTCATTGGCTATGCTTGACAGAGGCTCAGTTACTTCATCAATGGTGTGGAGAAAGCCAATACACTGTAGCTATGCTTCTAATTGCCCTTGGGCAGATAGGTAGTAGGCTATCTGTGAACCTCTAAAGTGCATGCCATCACAGCCATAATATGTGAGTAAACAGACTTTCAGATCACAATATACAGTGAGAAATCACCATGTAGTCAGGAAACAGTTTAGTACAGCAAGAACATACAGAACACTGATACTTAGTTATGCCAAAAGCCTATCTTGGAAGCTAGAAGACTTGTATAAGTTTAAGGCTTTCTATTGCTTACCAGTAGGTTACCTACAGGTGAGATGAAAAACAAGTACAGATGGGAAACATGCATGCAACAATACCATACCGGCCTATGTGTCAGCCTTAGGCTTTGGAATACTGGCCAAGGTTATTGGCACCCCCATGGTGCCTTATTTAGGAGAGTCTCGAAGGTGAATACCAGCTCCATAAACAGCACAATAGCAGAATCAATGAGGGTTATGCTACTCAACACCAGGGGTTGTGATCACAACATGCATGGACTCACAGCACTCCTCAGGATAGACAATGTCAACATCTGTGCAGTAACTGAGATCTGTCTTAAGGCTCCTGAGAGCACACCAGCACTACCAGACTACAACTCATACCACACTTTTCAGCCACAGAACATGGACTGACACTGACATGGAGGGGGTGTATCCATATTCATCAGGGATACCTACACCTCCAGGTTAGTGGGGCAGCATGATACCTCTGAGATCATCCATGTGCAGCTAACATCAGCCACAACTGCAAAGTAAACTGTGGCCTGCTATGGATGACCATCCATGACCCAGGACCACCACTCCACCTACCTGGAGACAGTGGAGAACATAACAGTCCTGATGCACACCCTGGCATTGGTCGATGTCAACTACCATACCATTAACTGGGAAACTTATTCCAGTACTCACTTACAGGCCCAGCGCTTCATGGAATTTATCACCTCATATGCCCTGTATCAGGTGGTAACCTCCCTAATGAGGGGTTGAAACATACTAGAAGTGGTCATCACCAACATGGACAACAGGTGCACCGCAGCGGAGGTTAACCAGTCACTGGTTAGATCTGACCATGAACTATTCACTGTTTCCACACCCAAGCATCTCCCCCACCCATGGATACCACAGTGTATACCTTTTCTTACAGCTAAATTTACACTACTAGTGACAGAGGTGGTGGGTTTTACAGCCCCCACACTAGGGGGAAACACTGCTCAAGATACAGACAGATTTACAAATGCAATCTATAAGCACCTACATGGATGTATGGATCGTGGGATCACTGGTAAACCAAGACTCACTCCTCCTAGACAAGGACACCAGTCTGGTGGACTTCTGCAATAAACAGGCTATACTACAGAAGTAGGACAGTGTTCCAGACAAATAGAAAATCCCACGAAGGGCAGACATCCGTGACCACTATTAGTATGATATGTAGGTCCCTCATGACATCATCCAAGGCTAACATCAGCAGGAAAATACGCAAGGATTTGAAAGATAACCACAAAGCCTTCTTTGGCTATTTCAAGGACCTAAGTGGTGACACACAGATTTGCACTGTGCCGGTGAAATATAGCACAAAAATATGCTGACCCTACTGATATCGCCAACATCCTTGCAGATACATTCAGTGCATACTTCATCCCCTAAAGAGCCCACAACACTACCCGAAAGGTACAGTATCCCACACATCAGAGACACACAGGTGGAAATGGCCCTCTCTAACAGCAGAACACAGTGTCAATGGAGGCAGATGTTGTCCCAGACTGCATCTTGCAAACTGTACAAGAAAGCTAAAAAGCCACTCAGTAAACCGTAAAAAAATGGTAGGTTGATTCAACTTTTAATAAATAATTGAAACTTGGACCAGTGTTATTAGTAGCAACGGAGAAGTAGTAGAAGTGGTGGGTACATATCCCAAGATCACTTACAGTAGAGGTAGAAATCTTAAAGATATTTTTGAAACCAGTACCAACATTGATAATTTCAAAAGGTCGAGAATGAGTAAATGTGGAGCATGCCAGGTTTGTAAATACATTAATGATGGCCCATATGTTGCTATAACAAATTTTAGCAAAACAATTAGATGCCCCAGGCCATTGTAATTGTAATTCAACTATGGTTGTATATGTAGCAACTTGCTCCACATGCCAAGCATTTTATGTGGGCAAAACCATCAGGAAGCTTAGAGCACGTATAGGTGAACATGTAAGGGACATCAAAACGCACAAAAACACCAGTGCCTTATGCAATCACAGTGTTAGATGTTCAAACTTTAGGAGGTTCTTAATTTGTTATTATTGATAGAATGCCACACGATGTGCATAAGGGAGGTGATGAAAAAGTTATTCTGGAAGCTAAGGAATGCCTTTTGGCAACTTAGACTGAATGCCCGTACCTTGCCAGGCATTAATGATTATATTTCCATTTCTAGTGTACTTAAACTTAAATCATATTTTATTTAGGTATGATTTTAATAATTTTAACAATTTTAACATTTTAATTCATATTTACATACAATTCAATTTTATTAATACATTCATAATTTATTACATTTTAGAATAGACATCATGTATTGGACTCGCTTACTATTACACACTTGATATTTATTTATAAACATATAAATTCACATACATACCAAACACATCAAGTGAGTAGTATTGTAGATTAATTGTAGTAGTATCATATATCATCAAATTTATATTTATGTATGTGTTTACTACATTTAAATTTTGTACATTTTTGTATTTTTGTGACTGCTGTTCATCTTTTAACTTTTTTATCTATCTATTTACTGTTTACCAAACATTTATTTGAACAATAACTGTACGGTCTTATTCATTGTTTCGCAGCATTGGTCATTTGTTTTGAGGCTTAGACTAATTCCAGTGTTTATTTAACAACAATCATGCAATTATATAACTATTCAATTAATTTAACAATTTAATTTAAAGTATTTAAGGGATGGCTTTTATTCTGAAGAATTTGTACTCTGAAGATGCCCTTTATGATGTTGGGTGAAAGCGCTTAGTACGTAGATATAATTATTTTTGTCGATGTATCATCGTTTTTATTTAATTATTTATTAAAAGTTGAATCAACCTACCAGTTTTTTACGGTTTACTGAGTGGCTTTTTAGCTTACCAGCTGTTCAACTGTACAAGAAAACCTGACCTCCCACCTAATTAAGCTTTCCAACCTCAGCCTCTCCACAGGATACATGCCCATACTCCATCAAGGTGGAATCACAACTGACCATGGTAACTACCACCCCATAAGCCTGACAAGCCTGGTCTGCAATGGTATGGATCGCATCTTCATGGTACTCATTAACAAAGACATTGGTAACCTCCGAACACGTGACCCAACTCAGGTCAGCTTGGTTGAGTGCAGTTCATGCCTACTGAACCTGTTTGATGACTTACATACAGTCATCAAGATGTTAGATGATGGGAGAGGTGGTTCACACATACTACCTGGACCTCGCCAAGGCTTTTGACACCATGCCCCACTCAGGTATTATTGATAAACACACCAGCCTGTACATACACCCATACATCACAGGTTGGGTTGCCAATGGGCTTACACACAGAACCCACATGGTACGACTAGCGGTCTCCAGGTCCAACACTGACCAGTCATGACTGGTGTCCCACAGGACTCAGTTCTGGGAGCCCTACTGTTTGGCATATACTTCTCAGAGGTACAGGCAAACACAGGTGGACTACGGCAAACCATGTTTGGCAATGACTGCGAACTGGGAACCATGATTGATAGTCCAGCTGACACAGACATCCCTCAAGGGGCCTCACAGAGACCGACACAGGGTGTCAATGTCATGGCCACCAGTCAAGTGCCACTGACTGCATGATCATTCCATTGTGGAATATTAAGCACCCACATATTAACACATAAGTGGCAGCCACTTTAATACGGACAAGGTAATGGGGTATCTGGGGACTAAGGTAGATAGTGATCTCCCCTTTGACAATCATATCTCCAAAGTAGTTAGGACATTCTTCTATTTAGGCCATCTGATTACTAAAGGGTTCCCATATAGACATACTGGGGTTATATGGGTCTACTTCATTTGCCCTATTGACTGACACCCATTTGACTGAAATTTCATTTGACTGACACTTCATTTGACTGACACTTCATATGACTGACAAGTATTATTGGCAGTCTCCAGAGCACTGTAAGGCAAGTAAATGGAATGTGTCCCCTTCCCCACTGTAGTGTGACCCTGGAGTTAGAATATATAGTTAGGGGGTGTGGGGGACACAGCCCCCCACAATGGGGGGTGAGTGGAGTGAAGCCCCCCACTTAATTTCATATTATATTGTTTGGTTTTGCTTTAATGCTGCGGTGGTGGTGCTGTGGTAGTGTTGTCGCCTCACAGTAAGATGTTGTCCTGTTCGATTCTCAGCTAAAGCGTCTTCTGTGTGGAGACATGCGTGAATGGGTGTACCTTCATTGAAGGTTGTGCGTCAGAGCTGGCAACTCATTTGGTCTCAATCAAATGGGTGTCAGTCAATTGGAAGTTAGAGCAAATGAAGTAGACCTGGTTATAGTGCCCCTTTACTCATCAGTCCTCTGTCCCATCATAGGATATAATAACCCATTTGGGATGTACCTCAGAAGACACTTCTAACAGCTGGGAGGTCCACGAATGTACCTCGCCAAGGGGATTACTGGCCTCCAACATATGCCATATGCATCCAGACTGAATAAACTCCTGCTTTACTCAGTGGCATCTCATTTACCCAGAGATGATCTCTGCTGGCCAACACAGCCATGTCTAACTCAGGTTTAATGGATATGCTCCACCTATGGGAATCCATGTCACAGTGAGCCACACACTGTAGTGAGCTGAACCTTGCCACAACATTAACTGGAAGATGCTGGAGGGACGGATTCCTGTCACAGACACTCCCCATACTTTGGAACAACATCCTAACTACATTATACAGAGCCCCTCACTAACACTCTGCAAGAGAAACCTTGAAGAGTGGATGGGGAACAGTAGATGAACCCCAGGGATCCCGGCATTGGCTCTGCTCCACAGAGGGACAGTTAATGAATCAATGGGGTGGCAAAAGCTGACACATTTTGGCTGGGCTTATGAATGGCCTCTGGCAGTTGGCCTATTACCTACCTATGAACCTCTACATACAGTATCAGCATATGCTGATAGCTTAATTTGCTGTTCAGGTGTTGACTTACCTTGTGCCAATGGCAGTTGTGTGTGCAATAGTCGAGGGCTGCCTATATTGGATGCACACAGTAGACTACCTATACATAACAGTTAATTACAACAGGAGTAGGTGCCAAAAAAAAAACAGAACCAAAAAAAAAACCACTAAATAACACCAATTCGGAGAACAAGCTGTACAAAAATGAACAATCCCACCATAAAGCTCAAGGGAAGCTGATTTATTAACATTTCCAATGCACATACGTTTTCGTCCAAAAGACTTCATCAGACAATACAATGTGTACTCCCTTAATTAACTTTTATACCACCTCCTAAAACTGTCAACCTATCACATCTTTATTCCAATCAGTAATTCAATAGAAACTTGATTAAAAAAAAACTTGATTTAAAAAACTTTTAAAAGTTAATACTTTCAACTTTAATTCTCTATACATGACAATTTACAGGTAGTCTTGTGTGTGTGCCATCCATTTTTACTGTGTGTGCAGGTGGAGAAAGGTGTCAGTCTCTAGGTGCCTACACTGTCAGTGTGTGTGCTATACGTTTCCTCCTTGCCAAGGCATGGGCATACTTGCACGCCTCCATCTGCCTACTGGGGCTGGCCCAGGGTGTTCTTGGTCTGAGTACCTCTGTGCCTGTGGGGCCCTTGGCAATGGTGGTGGGCTGTGTGGGCCTTCACCATTCTGTCCCTGCAGCAGCTGTTTCTGCAGGATCATATTATGTAGCATGGCACATACTATGAAGATGTGGGCACACGTGCCTGGAGAGTACTGCAAGGCTCCACCAGATATGTCCAAGCAATGGAACCATGATTTCAGCATCCCAAACACATGCTCTATGATGATTCTGGTTTGTGCGTGTGCCTAATTATGGCATTCCTGTATGGGTGTGTGTGCATTTCTGATGGGAGTTATCATCTACGGTTCCAATACATAGCCAGTATCCCCCAATAGGTGGCCATTTGGGATATCTCCCTGGCAAATAACTGATACAGCTGTGAGGCATGCTAGATGTGGGAGTCGTGATAGCTTCCAGTGCTGCCAGCACACACATCCATGATAATGTCCTGGGGATTGCACACAACCTGGCAGTTGATGGAGGGGTATCCCTTGTGGTTTATGTAGCACCTACCCTGCTCACCGGGTGGTGACTTGATGTGTATGTGCATGCAGTCTATTGCACCCAGTACCTCCGGGTATTCTGCCACACAGTGGAAGGGACGCATATTGCTGGCCAACTCCTCCTGCATTTGGGGGAAGTATATGTGCTCATTGGCATGTGGTAACATGGCATCCAGGAACTGGTGTAGTACCCTGGATGCTGATGCCTGTGAGATCCCCATGATATCCCCAATTGGTCTTTGTAAGGTACCTGTAGATATTATTCTCAGGCTTACACATACCTTTGTATCCACTGGGATGGGTTCCCCTCTGTTTGTTCTGGCTCTGAGGCGTGACTGGCACAGCTCCACAAGTTGCTGTAGCATGTCCCTGTCCACCCTGTAATGCTCTACTTCTCCTCTGGTGCCTGAGTTGGTCATGTGCATCATCCTCCACACCACCTTCAGTCTCCAACACATGCTGGTGGATCAAAGCTTTGGCAGCCCCTAACATGTACATACTAAAAGTTTTCCATCTGTATACACCACTGGTGCAGAGTGTATGGGAATACACATATGTGTGTGAGGTGCTTTCACACTTTATACTATTGTGCTATGGATGCTGCTGATGTCAGTGGGGGTGTATGAGCTATTCCAGCTGCAGCATGTCTTAATTATGGGTTTTACAATGAGTACTGCAAGTGTGGGGCCTTTACTGTGGATATATGCTTGCCTGCCTTGATTAATCTGTTGCCCTTTAATTAAATTTTAAACCTGGATCCCCTCCCATTATCAGGCATGCATCTACCTGCTGTCTTTCTAGTTTTGTACTTTCCCTACACAGTCATGGCAAAATGTGTCTTGTAGCTGATATACTGCAAATCGGCTTTGTTCTGCTTTGTCACTTTACTGTTTTCTTTTCAGTACAGCCCCTACCCTTTCCTGTTCTGCAGATAACTGCTTGCAGCCTTGTTAGCTATTGTCAATGGCCCACTGTAGGCTCCTAGGTGTTAATTAGTCATTTGTACCCAAATTTCCCTGCTGCAGCACTTCCTTATTTCTTTCCTATATCCTTCCTGTTTCAGCTGCAGTGCGTGCCATGTAAACCCATTTACCGGGTTTATGTGCATTTTCATCTCAGTTCACATGCATACTCGGTTACCTTGTGTACTCTCAGCTAAGCAAAACTATGGCCAGTTCAACACACCCCTATCCTGCAGCTTTGCCTTGCTAGGGGCAATCCGGTTTAGCAATGCTCCAATGTGCTTACAGCAATGGCGACACACCCCTCTCTTGATGTCATCTTTATCTCAAGGGCACACCTCGTGTTATAACGCTACGCTGTGAGGTGCATCCTTACACCAGCAGGGAATCTGTGATTCACTATTACTCCTCTCATTTGCATGGCATTGCCTACTAATTCCTAGCTACTGCGCATAACACTGTCATAGCCCCTTAGCAACCCTTGCACCATAGTGTGGTGTAGCATGCCTGCCATTGACTATTATGGGGAAATCGTGATATGTGTTACATTGCAGTTTATATATTTTTATATTTTCCTTGTGATCCCCTTTGCGTGCTGCTGCCCTGTGCTTCCACGTCACGATAGTGCAACTATATAGATTAAATGTTAATTTTATATTTTGTATTTTTTTTATGCCATTGGCTATATATTTAGCCATTGGCATATATTAACAATATAATACATGTGTTTGGTTAGCTGTCATGGCTCCAATTTTATGTTTGCAAAAATGTAAACCATTTTCTACGGTTTACATTTCTGCATGCTTACACTATGCCTGCACCACTTCCTGGATCGCTACATACCTTCATTTGCATGCTACACTGCTGCACATGGAGTAATTAGTATACAGTGCTCGGTAGTTGTGCAGGCGTAGCATACGCAGATAGTGCACGTGGGAGCTGCTCATACCTGGATCGCTCGGCAGCCATATTTGATGTTAGACACTACGCCTGCACCTGGCGCAAGCTTTATGAATCCCGGGGACTGTCTATTACAAAAAAATTAAACATATGTTCTTCATTGTCCAATATGTGTTTGCTCAAAGCATTGGTTAACTTTTTTGTTTTGATCTCATAGAGGTGCTCATAAATGCAATTTTGTTTAGTTTCCTGTCTGATTTACCAATATAAAAACAGCAACATTGGTTACAAACAGCAAAATAAATCACTCTTTCAGTGTTACTGTTACATCTATGATGAATTTTAAAATGAATATTGTTGATGTTAAAAGTGTCCCCTTCCTTAATGTATTTACAAAAGTGGCACATACCACATTTGTTCAAATATCCAAGTTTGTGCTTAAGTCCACTTTTGTTTGTTTCAAATACATTTTTTAGGATCCTACCCTTCTTATAAACTATGGTTGGAACTATATCAATGAAGGGTCTAATAGCTTTATCTTACCTTAGGATGGACCAATTCTTATTAAGTATTTGTTTTATCGCAATACTGTCAGAAGAAAAGACAGTTATTAAGGAAGTCCTATAGTCACTAATACCTGAAGTAGTGGCTTAAATAATAATGTTGTTATTGGTGTTAGGGCTCTGGTGTTCTAAATCTTCTCCTAGCAAAAGTAAATAAAAAGCCCTTTCTCTTTTATTAACAACTTCAAGTAAAATCTCCATGACAAAACTAACAGGATATCTTCTTTTCAGAAACATATACTTGAGTGTATCGCATTCAGACAAAAAATCTTCCATAAAAGACACCATGTGTGCAGCACATACAAATTGTACCTTCACTATAGCCTTCTTCTGTTTCAGTGGATGAGAACTTGAATAGTGAAGTAAAGAATTTGAATACGTCTCTTTTCTGAAGATTTTTGATATAAATTTCTTATTTTGATAATCCTTAATAAGGGAAATATCAAGGAAGGAAATTTCATCTAAGTGATGTGTATAAGTAAACTTTAAAAATTCTGTGGTGGAATTAATATAAATAATAAATTCATAAATTAATAACAGGTCCATACACACTGAAGTAGCAGAATGCTTATTCAAGCCCAAAAATCGATCCAGAAATTGTCCAAGTGCAAAACACAGCTTTATTAAATCCACATAAAACACATAAGCACTTTCGTCCCAGAACACTAGAACTTCATCAGATGCAATAAAATTGTAAAGTCCTCCTTATAAAGACATGTGGAAGGCATCATAATTATGAAATGAAAGAAGGCACACCCCCTTAAAGACATAACATTAAAATGCAGTAAAACAGTTGTATGAAATAAATATGCTATATAAAAAATAAGGGGTGAACTACAAGACCTCTTTATAGAAGGTTCTATTTCTATTGAAATTCTGAATTACCTATCAGTTTTACATCCAAGAGTGTCAGTAATGTTTGGCTTACCTAAGCTACACAAATTTAACACAACCACCCATGCGCCCCATAGTAGATGCTAAGAGATCCATTACACACCCCTTGGTTAAACATCTTGATCATAAATTAAAACATTTTGTTTTTAATGACACTCATATTTGTAAAGACTCTTGGAGCTTTCTTAAATCTATCAACAAGATACATTTCAAAGACACTTTTGTTTTTCTGACTATTGACATAAAAGACCTTTACTCAGTTATTCCTCACAGTATTGGTCTTGATTGGTTCAGTGAATTCCTTTATGCAAAGAAAGTTGATCATTTTTATGTATTACTCTGCACTCACCTCATGGAAGTTGTGCTTAAAAACAATTTCATTCTTTTTAGCAATGAAATCTTTCTACAACAAGATGGGATAGCTATGGGGTCAGCATGTGGTAGTCTGTATGCCAATATAGTTGTGACACAGTGGGAGAAAAAATTCCTTTTCCCCTCGAGTTTCTATAGTTACATCAAACACTATACTCGATATCTGGATGATATCTTTATTTTATGGGATGGACCTGAGTTATTAATTAATGAATTTATTACTTATATTAATTCCACCACATAATTTTTAAAGTTTATTTATATACATCATTTAAATGAAATTTCCTTCCTTGACATTTTCCTTGTTAAGGATTATCAAAATAAAAAAATTATATAAAACATCTTCAGAAAAGAGACATATTTGAATTCTTTGCTTCACTATTCAAGTTCTCATCCACTGAAACAGAAGAAGGATATAGTGAAAGGACAATTTGTGCATGCTGCACGGATGCTGTCTATTATGGAAGATTTTTTGTCTGAATGTGATACACTCAAGTATATATTTCTGAAAAGAGGATATCCTGTTAGTTTTGTCATGGAGATTTTACTTGAAGTTGTTAATAAAAGAGAAAGGGCTTTCTATCTACCTTTGCTAGGAGAGGATTTAGGACACCAAAGCCCTAACACCAATAATGACAATATTATTCAAGCCACTACTTCAGGTATTAGTGAATGTAGGACTTCCTTAATAACCGTCTTTTCTTCTGACAGTATTGCAATAAAACAAATACTTAATAAGAATCGGGCCATCCTATGACAAGATAACGCTATTAGACCCTTCATTTATATAGTTCCAACCATAGTTTATAAGAAGGGTAGGAACCTAAAAAAATTATTTGAAACAAACCAAAGTGGATTTAAGCACAAACTTGGCTATATGAACAAATGTGGTATGTGCCACCTTTGTAAATACATTAAGGAAGGGAAACACTTTTAACATCAACAATATTCATTTTAAAATTCATCATAGATGTAATTGTAACTCTGAAAGAGTGATTTATTTTGCTGTTTGTAACCAATGTTGCTTTTTTTATACTGGTAAAACTGACAGGAAACTAAAAAAAATCACATTTATGAGCACCTCTATGAGATCAAAACAAAAAAGTTAACCAATGCTTTGAGCAAACACATATTGGACAATGAAGAACATATGTTTAATTATTTTTTGTAATGGACAGTATAAGGACAGACATTAGAGGTGGAGCCTGGTCCATACTCTTAGAAAGGAGAGAGCTTTACTGGCAGCTACACTTTGGTGCACGTAACTGGCCAGGATTAAATGAAAATATTTCCATCAGCTCCCTTTTAAAGCTCAAAGCATTAGACAGATAAATTACATGGTATTATATATTTTAAATATTATTTTTTATAAACACTTTTTAATACTGTAATTTATACATTTTTGCATATTTATATTCCATTTTAATAGTGAACAAACTATTTTATATAGCATATTTATTTCATACAACTGTTTTACAGCATTTTAATGTTATGTCTTTAAGGGTGTGTGTCTTCTTTCATTTCATGATTATGATGCCTTCCACATGTCTTTATAAGGGTGACTTTACAATTTTATTGTATCTGATGAAGTTCTAGTGTTCTGGACGAAAACACTTATCTGCTTTATGTGGATTTAATAAAGCTGTGTTTTGCACTTGGACTATTTCTGGATCGATTTTTTTGGCTTAAATAAGCATTCTGCTACTTCAGTGTGGTTTTTACCTGCCCTGTTTTGCACTTGAACTATTCCTGGATTGATTTTTTGGCTTGAATAAGCATTCTTCAACTTCAGTGGGGATTTCAGCTGCCCTGTTTGGCTTTCTGTCTTTTGAGCTATTTTTTTCTTTGTATTTTTTGTTTAAACCAACTAAAACATGTGCCCTGCAGCTAAACAAAGCTTAGCAGCAGTAGACACACACACACACATACACACACACACACACACACACACACACACACACACACACACACACGCACGCACACACACACACACACACACACACACACACACACACACACACCTTGCTTAGCTGAGCTGAGTGGCCTGCTTCCTTAGCAACCACTGAAACCTTCCGTTGTACATACTGCATGCAGGGCACTATAATGCATTATTTTTGCAGATGGCTCATTTTTAGTTTTTCAACATTTTAATAATTTTTTTTTTTGCATAACTGCATGCATGTGTGCCACTGCATTCCGTGCAAATGTAATATCTGCATTAAAAAGTATATATATTATTTTATATTAATTTGCATTAGTTTTTGGACTTGCAGGTCATAGTTTTGGATATGACATTTCCAACCTTCTAACTGGGCTTTTATAGCCCTTTCAATTTTTACATTTCTATACATGATTATTTTCCATGTACACTTCTAACACCAACATGGCTTCTACACGGATATCTTTCTGATTAATGGATCACAAATCACCATCATTTGCATGCATTTTACCTGCCTATGAGGTGATTTGCATGCCACAGGCACTTCTGTGTCGGCACACTCATGCGCGCTCCTCTGCTCTGTTTACTGGATCACATGGCGGTTTCCATGTTGGGGCCATGCCACTTTGTCTACATGGAAAATCACTCTATGTAGGCTTTATTGAATTCCCCCTTAAGCCATTCTAAGGCTTCTCTCACATCCTGTATTTTTGCTCCTAGTAAGCATAATCATTTAATTGCCACTTGCAAGCATATAATTTCTGACCAGATCTGAATAATCTCCTACATCTAATTCAGTAATATCTGCTCTATCAAGTGTTACAAAAGAATGATCTTAGTCACATTTAGTCTTAATAACCCCCACTGGTTTCATTGCTTATTGCATTTGAAAGTAAATAAGACTCATTCAATTGTCTTTTTACTTCCACAACTTGAGACATGTTGTCAACTTCAGTCTTTTTCCTCTTTTTTCCTTATAGTAATGTAATGTTCTTCAATTGGGTGGCCACAGTAGTGCAGTGGTTAGCGTTGCCACCTCACAACAAGAGGTTCTCCAGTTCGATCCTTGACTGGGGTGCCTTCTGTGCGAAGTCTGCATTTCCTCCCTATGGTGTGAGTTTTCTCCGGGTGTTCCAGTTTCCTGCCCACATTCCTAAGACATGCTGTAGGTGGATTGGACACTCTAAATTGCCTGTGTGTGTGTGTGCCTTCTGTGGAAGACTGGGTGCTGGGCTGGCAACTCAACACTGTAAAACTCCACTGCCAATCATGAGTGGACAGGTGATCTGCTGTGGCGATCCCTAAATGGGAAAAGCCAGAAGAAGAATGTAATGTTCTTCAATCCTTCCAAGTTCACTTTTGATTTCTTTCCTTTCAGCTGCCTTTTTCCTATTTTCTCTACCTTTTCTGTTGGAAAAATTATGTTTTTTCTATAGACTGAATGTTTTTTGATTGATAAAAAGTTATCATTCTCTGCAGTCTGTGTGTTACGTAACAAAGCAGTGTACCTTTTTAGCATATATATTCTTTTTGCATTATAGCCATTAATCAGTTTCTTTTTTCCTTGTTACTTGCAATAAACTTCATCCATTCTTTCTTTCTTTTTTATTTTCATCTACATACTATGAATCCTTACATTACTGAATAATTATATTCTGAATTCCAAAGATATTTGAGCTGTACTGACAAAATACACTTTCTTTCCTAAATGTATTCTATTTGCACTTTGCCTAATATTATTTATCTCATCAGTCCAGGCATTAATATATGACACAACAGTTTTCCAAGCTGTGACAATTGCACAAGTGCAATCATCATCATGGACTCTAGATGTACTACTACTAATGGTAAACAAATCACCCAGTTTTTGACATGAGGAACACAAATGACTAGTGTTATCAGGTGTTACCATTAAATATACATAGCATTTACTACACTGTAAAACATACTTGTGCTTAAACAAATCATTAATGGTTTACTCATTTAAGGAATCCAGTTTCAGCCACTAATTAATAAAGTATTCTAAAATAAAAGAGTAATCAAAATCAATTACCACAGAATTCAAAGAAATTTAAGTCAACTTCTATGAGAAAATCACGCAAACAATATGCAGTTAAATATTAAATTAAGTACACTAATGTCATTACTCTGACCTACCCCAGTTGTACCAGTCACACAAATGTTGGATTTCCTTTGCAATAATTCTCGCAGTCATACCTCATTGTAACAAAGATCAATACATCACAAAACAACACAGTATTATTTCAGATAAGCTCTGGATTGTCTTCTCTACAGTGAATTTGTATATGAGTAGATCCCTTGGGATGGCTAGACTTTGCTGCTATGAAATATATCCCTTTGTAACAATAAGCAGTGAAAATCAATGGTTAAACAACAAAATATAAATCAGAATACATTCTGTCTACAAGCTATCCCTTTCTTCCTACAAACAATAAAAAAACAAAGATAAAAATAAAACATTAATTAAAACAATTCTTTTCTTACCAAGTAACTCCACAATCAAACACAAACCACCACAGGATTGTTACAAATAAGCTCTGGATTGTTGTCTCTACAGTCTATGTAAATTTACAGCAGTCTAGTCCCTTTGGGATGGCTAGAGTTACCTGTCTAAAATCTATCCTTTTCTATTAACAAACAAAATCAGTGGTAAAACAACAAAATATAAATTAAAATAAATCTTCTTGTCTACAACCTATCCCTTTCTTCCTACAAACAGTGAAAACAGAGGTAAAAATAAAATGTAAATCAAAATAAATTTCTTATCAAGCAGATGTACAGACAATCATACATGAATACTGGATTCTTTCAGATTATGTTCTGGATTCTTTAAGAGAAAGGACCTTGCACTTAGCACTAGGTATTTATGAATATTTTCTTAAGTCTGTTATTAGACTGTCAAATAACACATACCTACAATTTGCCCATGTGGAATAGCAGTAGCTCTTTCCAATCAAAATACTGTCAAGTTTTCTCAGTCATTAAGTATAAGAAACCCCATCAATAAGGAGGAATTACTGGCTCATTATAGTTACCTGACTAATATCTTACTTGTCCAAACTGGAAACGGATTCAAAATGAAATGCCCAATTGACAAATGTGTGCTGTGAATATGGATAACAAAAACAGGAAACAAAATGCACTATGTTAAATATTGAGAAATGGTATATGTTTTACATGAAGTCCAGAAATTGTTAAAGAAATTTTAATAAGGATGGTGAGAACCCAGTCAATATATAAGGTGAAAATATTAAGATGATAATAAACATGCCAAATCTTTGTTAATAAACATAGAGTACTTATTGTACTGTTACAGACAAGGGGTCACATAGTCCTATCCAAGACCAAGAGGTAGTGGTGGTGAAGGTTTGGAAATATAAACATTTAAAAAATATTGCAAATTAAATTCAAATAGAACTGGAAATAATAGTCTGCTTTACTAAAAATGCTACAAAATACATTGGTAGAATACTGTCTTAATCTAGGGCCTCTGAAATCCCTTTAGTGGTTGTACTAAATTCCCTTTAGAATTCTGAAAATCTATAGGCTACAGCCTACAGCCTACTTTAATTTCTACTCAAGTACTGTTTTATTTGTATATAATCACTTTCAAACTATTCACGAACATTTCTGTAAAAATGTGGGAAATAAAACCTAAATAACTATCAGTGCATAGCATTTAGTTGCACTAATTAAATACTTGAACACAAGAAATACTATGAAAGCAGAAGTCTTGTTAGGTAAAGCACTGAACATCCACATGTCATGTGGACCAAATAAAAAATAATACAGGAAATAAAAAGTAAAACTGTTCTAAATATAAAACCAGACAAAATTATTTACCATATAATAAACAAAGTGTGGCAATATCATGATTTTGGCATACTGCACAGTATGTTAAAACATATGAATGCCATAAATGTGTTTACGGCTCAAAATGGTTTGCATGCATTAATATTGCTAAAAGGACCAAGGGTCTGTGCAGTGTTCTAGTACTCATTCCAGAATAAAAAAAATTAAGGCAAGCAAAGGCTAAAAAATTGATTGGACAATGCTTACTGCAGCTGAAGTATTAAATAATACCCAACATGTTCTGCCATCTTCTGGATCTTTTTGATCACTGCACTCTTACAGAAAAATTACAACCTGACCAATAATTTCTGCAGAGAACATGAACAAATACTGTTTCATATCTGCCTGCTCTTTTTGTGGTACATGTAAAATGTAAAAAAACAACTCATTTTAAAAGCACATTCACACTTTGCATTACAGTTCCATTAAGGTCTCTAGACTGCTTCCCATAAAGGATTTTCATTCTAACAATTGAGCCAAGAACCCTTGGACATACCAGTGGTGTCTTTCTAGTCTAGCCTTCCCAGTGACATTTTGTAAGCAGCTGATGTAGCTTTAGATACACAGTCATTGGTATCTGCTGTTATAGCACAAGTGTTTGTTGCTACAGGTGAATCATCTGGTTGTGATATAAATATATTGTGCCTTTGTGCCTGTGTTTGTTTCTCCTTGGTTAGAGGAAAACTGGTTAGAACAACATGACAAATGAGATTTTCCAGTTTTTTTATTTTTTTGGCAGAGGGACCTCAAATCCCCCACGTAGAGAATTTCATTGCTGCACAACTGACATTAATGTAATTGACTGCAAAACTGGGAAACATGTCATTGTGCCAACAGCAATTTAGTTAAATGCCATGATTATAGCAAAAATGATAAAATGAGTGGAGAATTCCCTTTCCCCTACTATTGTGTGTTCTCAGAGTAAGCATATTTCAGTTGTAAGTGTATAGATTTGTCCACCTACATTAAGGCTGATGCAAAAAATGTTCTAAGGTTCACTGAAAATGCTTCTATAAAAGTATACTAAACTAAAACATTGTGCAGAAAAATGCATTACCACTACCTTAATGGCAGAGCTGGGTTATGGTGGGCTTTACATCCTCTTGGCTTGAGCACTTGGTCCCTTAGGCTTTGCCCACAGGACCAATCCAAGTCAGGCGGGAATGAATCCAACCAGCTTTGGGACCAAACACTACAAGTCAAAAAAGTCCTACCATAACAAATCTCATCCACATTTAAACAATATATACTATTGCTGCAATAATATGTACTCCTTTATGTTTTAACACCTGAAAGTTCATTCGAAGTGTGAATGGAATTCAAGCAATATTAAACTAAATTGTAAGGAAAGAGGTAAATATGGTCAGTTCTTCATGATTTGTAGTAAAGCTATGGCTGGCATTTGTAATATTTATAAAAGGAATTGGCTCATTCAAGTGCCAAATGAAGTTTTTAAAGTATTAACTGATAATGTTTCCTGTTTTACATTTAGAAACAAGAGCAATTTAAGAAGAAGATTGTGTTATAAACACCTGAATGATAATAAAATAAATAGAACTGAGAGCAATGCTATATTTCCCTGTTACAACTGTACATAGCATAGGTACTTGTTAAAAAGAGGAATGTTTAAACAGTGGCAACATGGTTTATTTATAAAAATACATCTTACGTAACTTGATTTTCTGTTAATTTAATATACATATATTGCCATTTGCCAGCAATGTATTTGTTTTTATGTAGGAAAAACAGATAGGCAATTTAAAGAAAGAATAGTCGATCATCTTTATGACATCAAAAAAGGTAATTTAAATAACTGGTTTTGGCAAAGCATATTTCAGAGAATACAGGACATAGTTTTAAATGTATGGCTTTAGAGGAAGTGAATGTCTTTATTATGGGAGGAGAATTGATGAATATTACTGAAAATATTAAAATGAAATGGATTATAAGGTTGAATACATAGGAATTCAGTAAAGCATACACAGAGTGATTTTCCATGTAGGCAGAGTGGCACAGCCCCAACACAGAAACCAGCAGCCGTGCAATCCAGTAAAAAGAGCAGAGGAGTGTGCACAAGCATGTGGACATGGAAGTGTCCGTGGAATGCAAATCACCTCATAAGGAGGTGAATTTCATGCAAATGACATCAAAAGAGGGTGCTAGAGTGATCCAGTAAGCAGATAGGTAGTCATGCAAACCCAGTGTTGGTGTCCGAAGTGTACATGGAAAATTACTGTGTATAAGAAAGCAAAAATTGAATAGGGGCTGTAAAAGCCCATTTGGAAGGTCAGGGATTGCATATTAGGGACAGATATGTGCAAACCTATGTCCTGCATGTGCAAAAAATAACGGAAAAAAAATAAAACTTTTTTTTAATAACCATATCACATTTGTGCGCCATCCAGCGATGCACAGACATGCCACTATGCAAAGAAAAAAATATTAAAAATTGTAAAATCCAAAAACAAGACATATGTGAGAATAATGCATTATAGAGCCCTGCAAGCAGTATGCACAATGGTAGATTTCAGTGGCTGCTAAGGAGGCAGGCCCTGGAATAGTGAAGTATTCAAGTTGTGTGAGTGGATCAGTATGCAAATGAGCTGGGTTAATGAATAGCAAAAATGGGCTGCTGTGTCCACAGATAAAACTGTTGTAGCCCCTGAACCATGTTGGTGTCCACAGAAGAGGTAGCTGACATTAAAAGGGGATGTGTCACATTATGTTTAAGTGGATTGGAGCTCAGCGGCACTCGTTTGTGGCCATGCAGCTCAGCTAACCAGGGGCATATGTCTAGTGATACTAAGCTTTGTTTAGCTGCAGGGTGCATGTTTTAGTTGGTTTAAGCTATGCTGAGCATGCCCATGCATGGGGATGTGTCCAGACTGCTGAGCAGTGTTTACACCAGTGCTGGGGGTATGTGCACTGTGCCACATTGCTTAACAGGGAAGGCATTTAAAAAAAAAAGGAAATAGCCTAGGAAAGCCAATCATGTATAAATTACTGTTAGGCCCTGTTCCACAGACACTGGGTCATTCAAGCCCCTCACTGATATACCTGACAGGTGCAATGCATGATAGTTAGCCAGTCACATAGGCTGCATCTGTAGCACACCACTATAAAGTATGCATGCACCCTACAATCTGATTTTTCACACATACTCTGCACCATTGGAGTACACACTTGGGAATTTTAACTGACAGAATGCTAGGGGCTGCTGCTGCTCTTCTACATCTGTATGTGCTGGAGCCTGAGGGCAGTGCTGATACTGCTGCTGACAATAGGCCTTGACTGAGAAGAAGAGTGTTCAGGCCCAGGGTAACCTTCCAAGGACTCCATGAGCTTGAGATGGTAGAGCACTACAGGGTGGACAGGGACATACTACAAGAACTCACTGACCTTTGCCACCCTCAACTCAGACTCAGAGCCAACAGAAGGGAACCCATCTCAGTGAAAATAAAGGTATGTGTAGCCCTTAGAATATTAGCTACAGGTACTTTTCAAAGACCAACAGTGGACATGATGGGGTTCTCACAGTCATCTGCATCCATTGTACTCCACCAGCTCCTGGCTGCCATGCAAACACATGCCAGTGAGCACATTTATTTACCCCACACCCCTGAGAAGAAGACCAGCAGTATGCATCTCTTCCACCATGTAGCACACTACCCTAAGGTACTGAGTGTCATAGACTGCACTCATGTGCACATCAAAGCACCGCCCAGTGAGGAGGGTAGAGTCTACATCAACCACAAGGGGTATCACTCCATCAAATGGCAGGTCATTTGCAATGCTCAGGGCATTATCATGAGTGTGTGTGCTGGCAACCCTGGCAGTTATCACAACTCCCATATCTGGCATGCATCACAGCTGTACCAGACTTTTGCCAGGGGGGACATCCTGTACGGCCATCTACTGGGGTATGCTGGCAGTGCACTGGAACCATGGATGATGACACCCATCAGAAATGTACACACACTTACCGAAGAATGCCAGAAGTACATGTATACACTAGAAGCATCACAGAGCATGTGTTTGGGCTGCTCAAGTCATGGTTCCACTGCTTCAATATATCTGGTGAAGCCCTGCAATACTCTCCAGCCACGTGTGCACAGCTGTTCACAATATGTGCCATGCTACACAATATGATCCTGTGGAAGCAGCTGTGGCAGGAACATCACAGGGATGAGACACACAGCCTCCACCAGTGCCAAGGTCTCCACAGCCACAGCCACTGGGGGGACTCAGAGGAGGAACATCCTCAGCCTGTCCCTGTAGGCAGATGTAGGCATGCCTGTTATGCCTTGGCCTTGGAAAAGAGGCAAAGCATGGCACATGCACTGACAACCTAGGGTCCTAGGGGCTGACACCTCATTCCGAATCACATACATAGGAAAAAGGATGCTAGCCACACCATACAACCTGTACCTTACCATCTATTGGTAGTGTACTGCATGCATCTGACAGAGTCATCCCTGAAGCACTGTTTTCTCAACTGCTGCAGGCACAAGGTATTCACTCTTCTTTACAACAAATGTATGGGGTACTAGACTATGGTAGTATATGTATGGACCTGCTGCATGTATGCAAGGGAATAGAGAGGTCTACTGGGCTACCTTCAGAGAACTAACAGCTGTGTGGGACAACAGGAACTCTGTCCAATACTGGCTACCCTGTAATATGCATTAAGCCACAAGGCACAAAACCCACTGCACTATGCGAGGGAATTGCCAAGCAGTGAGGTCATAGGGCAGATGCATGACTGTCAATGCTAGAGTCCCCTACCCCCAACACAGCTGTGTTCCCATACAACTGCAGTAATAGTATGTTTGCAAGGTTATAGCAGTTGACCACACAATCCCAGAGCTCTCCCAAACAACCTGGCAACATGTTCTATGTCTTCAATATGCAGGGGTCAAAGTGTATGTCTGATGTTGATGGTGTCAGGAATTAGACATCACTTTCTGGTTGCTGGTGTGGCTTAGTGGGCTAAATATATTAGCATGGTTAATGGTGTTCATGGTTCGAAGCCGGCTGGATCTACAATTTTGCATGTGAGATACTCCTATGGCAGGAGTCCCACAGACTGCCAATATCTCACTATTTGTTACTGGAAGAAAGCTGGACAAAGCCAGAGACAATGGAGGGACAGGAGGCCACAATGATGGACATTACACATGCTCTGAGTAACTTAGAAGGTGGCTACTATAAGAGCAGGTTGGAACAAGTCAAAGTAGCAGCAGGATGTAAAGGCCTTCATGTAACTGTGTCAGTCCCTACAACAAGTCAGTGGGCACCATGTAGTAGTGTATTACCAAAAACCACAACTGTCTGAGGAGCAGAGCAGACATATGGGGCAGAATGTTGGACATCCTGCTAAACATGTACAGTCAGAGGTGGGAGGGCTGTAACACTGTGTGATGTTACATCATGTATTCCTGTGACAGCATACCTACAACTACTTAGAGCAGGAAATATGGATAAACCCATGAACAGTAGTGGGACAAAGGCCACACATATAAGGAGAAGAATTAATTACTGGCCAGACAAATGTAGAACGTGCAGAGAATAACAGGTTGTACAGTAGCATGGGTTCCCTGCTGTGTATGCAGTCAGTAACTCAAATGTCTCTCATCAGTCCCTAACATCAATCTATAATGATATGCCACTAATGTAGCAGAAAATCACAATGCTATGTAATACGTACCAGAAATATAATGCAAAACCCTGTACAGTATATTACAATCTGTACACACCTTAGATATGACTCAGATATTATGTGTAGCTCACAGCCGGGGAATCCCTTGGACATAATATCAAGGATGTGCTGGACTGTTGAATCAGGTGCAGCAGTAAATTGGCTGTAGCACACAATATCCTGGACTGGAGTACAGGTATGTCTGGCTTGGAGTCACCTTGGATTTACTGATGGTCACACTGGGCATGCTCCTACACTTAGCTAGTGTCGTCCCATGTCTGATGCCTCTGCCTAAAGAACTGAGATGTGAATATATCTCTGTGCATTCAGACAGCTATGATAAATATAGACAGAGGTAACAGATTATACTGTGTGTGTATATATATATATATATATATATATATATATATATATATACACACACACACACACACACACACACACACACACACACACACACACACACACACACACACACACATGCATGCATGCACACACACATGCATGCGCGCACACACACACACACACACACACACACACACACACACACACATGTGCAGCGTGATGAAGTGCTGCAGCCACTTATACACCAAATGCAACTGGTGGCACATGCAACTAGTATAATCTGACATCAGTTACAGTGTGTGTGTCTGTAGCTATTACCCATACAGCAGTACAGACATGCCCATTAGGCCTATGTCTGTGCAACTGTGAATCATTTTATGGCCCTGTGATTAGCATCCCTCACAGCAGTGGTCTCCCTGGCAACAGCTGCTGATGTCATGCACCTTAAGGGCAGTGGCAAACATTTCCAAAACACATAAGGTCTGTGGCGCATCTATTAACTACTTAGTGCTATAGTATATACTACTAGATAGGTAGGGGGTCTAATCTCAGAAAAGGTAACTCTGTAAATGTGTGTGTGTAAATATATCTCCTTGCAGCAGTGTGCCTGTCTTGCCTATTTCTGTGCAATGGTTATACATTTTGAGACTCTGTCAACCCCCCCCATTGATCTCCTTTACAGGGTCTACTAATCCACCGTAACAGCAGTGGCAAACATTTTCAAAACACATAATCTCCATAATGCATGCGATAACTACTTGTTACTATAGTATATACTATTAGATAATTAGGGGTTCTAATCTCAGAAAGGGCAACTCTGTGAGTGTGTATGTGTAAGTATACCTCCTTGCAGCAGTGTGTCTATCTTGCCTATGTGTGTGCAATGGTTACACATTTTAAGGCCCTGTGAGTACCTGCTGTCCCTAAATAGCCCACATCTACATAGGCATAAATGCTATCTGCTACAACCTACATTTGTAGGTACAGGATACCCAGGTGACACGTACCACAGGTGTCATGCCTTGTCATGGGGTATGCAATTAGGATTACACTGTCTGCCACATTGCCCATGACAAACTGCTCTATACAGACACATCTAGGTAACCATGCATATATAAAGCCTTACCTTCCTGATATCATATGTCTGCTTTGCTATCATGCCATCCTGAGCCTATGTATTGCCACCATGTCTCCACAGCATAGCCACTCAGACCCCTGCAAACAAAGTTCTGAGAGACACCTGTCAGTCTGCGACACCTCCACCAATCTAACATCATGCAACAAATGAACAAACACCAACTAAGAAAAACAAAAAGCAGCAGGAACAGCAGCAGTGTATATCAAAGAAAAATGTAGATCAAAAACACCAAAAATCAGGTGAAAACCAGGTCTTTTAGCATAAAATTACTTAATTCCCTATTCATCAAAGGCGACTTCATCAGAAATACAACTCACTGCTACAGAAGCACACTTAAAATACTGTCAGCAAGTGAACAATTCATTGTGTAACAAGTTGTTCAACTCATAAAACAATTATTCAATTGAACTGAACCATCAGTTAACTTAGTCCCATAAAATACTGTTTGCAGTAAAAAATATATCTAAGTAAAAACTTTATTTTTTAATATTAACTTTTCTGTTTTGTAGAAAACATTTTATATTGACTGTATCATTCAGCCCAGGATGTATGTAAGAAGCCAATCAGAGTTGCCATACTGCTTTTTCCTGTTCTACTTTGTTCCTATAATCACTTCCCCTAATGTCTTTGTTCACTGACTCAAGAACTAAGAAGGTGAAATTTTTCCAGTTAATGCACGTAGTGGAATGTTTGTACAAGGCATTGTTGACAGTTTTTGTTTTTATAGCATATAAATATTCAAGAATACGTGTCCTCAAACCTCTAGTGGACATTCCCACATAGAACGCCTGACATCCACTACACATAGCCAAATAGACAATACCTTCACTACCACAATCTATTCTACCTGGAAAAGTGATGTTGAAATTAAGGTGGTGCAAAAAAATATAACAACCAGTGTGGATGCACCTACATACTTTACATCCCATACACTTATGCATACCTCTATTGTTTACTCCTAAACAACGGGAAGCATGTCCCCTCTCCAACATATTCTTGATGTTACAATTTTTCTTGTACACAAAACAAGACACCTCACCCAGTACATTTACCATGTCACCATTACCTAAAATGACTTTCCAGTTATCATTAATAATTTTATGAATCTGGTTGTTGTCCAAACTCATGTCCAAAGAAAACCTAGGTTTGCTCGGACCTACACCATCTGTATACTTTCTTTTGTGAAACCTTTTACCAAAATGGGAGGAAAATCATTCTCCCTTTTAGAGATAATCTCACTGGCAGCTTTGTCCAGTAAATCTCTTGGATAGTCCTATTCCAAAAATAACCTTTTAATAAACTGAACCTCCTCAAAAAAGGGGGTGTCATCCACAGTCATCCATGAAGCCCAGATGAACTGGCCATGAGGAATGTTCTTTTTAGTAAAGTTGGGGTGGTTACTTTTATAATGTACATAGCTGTTACAAAAAGTATTTTTTCAATGAATACTACTGTAAACCTCATTCATAGTAGCTTCCCACCCAATAACCACATCCAGGAATGAAACTTCACGACCAAAACCACTTAAGCTGAATGTTAAAAATTCAGTAGTAGCAGTTAAAGCATCTACGAAACTATCTACACTAAAACCTTCCTTTTTAACAATAAAAAACAGGTTGTCTAAAAACCTTTTGTAAAAGATGACCTTGTCATATAAATCCGCACTAGGCAAAATTTCCAACTCCCACCACCCAAGAACCAAACTTGCATAAGTGGGACTCACAGTAGCACCTATAGATACTTCTGACAGTTGTTTATAGAAATTACCATTGAATATAAAATAACTGTGCTCCAATAGTAAATCTAACAACAAGGTGTAAGTGATCACACTGTGGTTACTCAAACTGGTGTACTTAACCAAAAGCCACCTAACAAAATCAACACCTACTTCCTGGGGAATGCAAGTGAACAGTGAAGTCACGTCAACTGTAAGCATCAAAAACTGTTCATTGCCATTGTCCAAACTGGAAAAAAAGTTCTTAAATTTTCCAAAAAATCCCAGGAATCGGCAATGTATGACAGTAATTGCTTCACATATGGCTTCAAAACATGATCTAAGTATAAAGAGATGCAATCTGTACAACTTCCTGAGGCAGAAATAATAGGCCTAAAAGGGGGATTTGTAATGCTCTTATGGAGCTTAGGTATTCCAAAAAGCACACCTATTTTGGGATCTTCCACATGCAAGAAGTCAAAGACTTCTTTAGATATTTGTCCATCCATTAACAAACCGTAAAGAGTGGCATAGATGAAACCATAACATTTCAAAATGTCAAATTTAGACACCTTTTTGTATTCCAGCTGGTTAGCCAACATAAGCTCCATTGCATTATTGTAGTCATTAGTACCCATGAATACAATCTCACCCCCCCTTTGTCAGCCTTCATAAACCTTAAATCCTTGTTACATACCAAGTCATTAAGTGTCTTTCTCTCATTTGTACTTAGGTTGTAAAAAGAACGGTAATTACTACTACCAATTTGAGCCCTGATGTCTCTCTCAAATAGATTTTCAAAGATTTTCAAAGTATACATTAATGTAGGATTGTACACAGAGGGCTTAGCCAAAGTAATACCCAAAGTTACATCACACAAAATGAACTGCAAATTAAGGTTTTGAGTGAAAAATTTCAATTCCAAAAGTGTTTTAGTCAAGTCAGCCCTTAATTTAAACCCACCTTTAAAACATTAACGTGTTCATCATTCAAAACAAATTCTGAAAGACTGAATACAGAAATACATGCACAGTCATAGTTTACAGTCCCATCTACCTCCGTGGTCTTGGGACTGTAAACTATGGTCCTGCTTCTGTTCCTCTTGTTGTGAGAACTGTAGTCCGTCTGTAAAAAAGGCTTGTTGGCACTGAAGCCGGCCCCTTTGCTGTAGTCCCAACCATTGTTCTGGCCAGTTCTTGTTTGTGAATGCTCATCCATATCACCAGAATCGTGCGTAACAGCATCAGCTTTTCACTGCCCCACTGTTGAACTCACATCACCACCTTCAGAAAAAAATGGCTTCAGAAGTATTGGAATTTAAAGGGGCCACCACCTCTGGATTCTGAAGTTCTCTTTCAACTCTTCTATTGGAAATGCTGCCCCCTAAATCATGCCCCTGTTTAGTTTCTGCATTTCCAATGGGTTTGGCACCACTAGGAATATACTCAAAGAACTCTTTGCCAAGTTTGTACACAGCCAAATCCCTTAGAATCTTCTTCGATTTGCACTGTGTAACCTGTTTTTCCATTTTGTCAATCCCGTCTAATAACTGCTCATATTCTGTGTTCTATGTGGGAATGTCCACTAGAAGTTTGAGGACACGTATTCTTGAACATTTGTATGCTATAAAAACAAAACAATGTCAACAATGCCTTGTGCAAACATTCCACTACATGCATTAACTGGAAAATGTTCACCTTCTCAGTTCTTGAGTCAGTGACCAAGGACATTAGGGGAGGTGATTATAGGAACAAAGTAGAACGTAAAGAAGTGGTACGACAATTGAGATTGGCTTCTTACATACATCCTAACCTGTGATCTTGTCTATTTCATGTTTGCTTAAGTATTTTTTGCAATTTCCATTCATGTAATAATTGTCTTAATAGTTATTTAATGTATTTTTGGAAATACCATACATGCAATTATGTCTTTTTAGTTAGTTAATGTATTGCTTGCTTTTGGAGATTATCTCCCCTGGGCCTCCACTGAAAATGGACATCAATGAAAATGGTCATGGCAGGAATGTGGCAAAGGTATCATCACATGCACAGGATGTGGTGTGGGGTGCCAGAGGCCTAAGCTGTGCCAAACAATTAACATCATGTGTGGGAGTCAGGGAGGGGTGGTGGCCAGCTGGGCCATGGAGAGGTGCCGTGTGTGTCTGTTGGTGACCTGCATGTGACACTGATGCATGAGTGTGTGCATGTACATAGTCAAGCCATGTTAGCCCTACACATTGGAATGTTAGACAGCAGTGGACCGTACATAGCAGACTAGGCAGTTCATCATCTCCGGCCATGAACACGGGAACTGGCTCTGCCAGCAGTGGCATTGGCACCACCATGCCCAGGGTCAGATGCAATACTAGTTTGCTGATGATGAACGGTGTCTGCTGGGCCTGTGTCCCTCATGGGACCACCCAGGACCACGTTGCCATGGCCTGCCGTGTCATGGTGTGGACAGCACCCTCCCTTCTGTAGTGCTGGAGGTACTGCCATTACACAATCATGAGTGTGCATGGCCACATAAACTCTCAGCAGATGTTGTTGCTAACCTACGGCCACATGTCCAACACCCTACTCCCACCACATGTTCTAGCACAAACGATGTGTGGTCAAGGACTGACAATGTCTCACCCCACTGTCTGTCTACTACATCAGTGAAATGATACATGTCATCACCAATGTTGTGGATGAAGTCACAGAATCCAGACAGTGATAGATCCATGATCCTGAGCATCCATCTGGTGTTGCATTTGGAATGTGCCTTTGACAGACCGAAACATGGGTCGAGTGACTCCTGATGTGATGCCTGTGACAGATGGTGGATAGACAACAGTCCTCCTTCAAGCACCCTTGTCAATCTGCCTGTGTGGATCTCACCAGCTGCCTGGCTATGGCTAGTGTCTACAGTCACTGACGCCATAGTCACCACACTCTCCTGTTTGATGCTGCCACACTCTGGCTGTTCAATATGTGTGGCTTCAGGGGACTGGGTATGTCTGGCCATACTGACTGTGTGCTTGGACAGTGGGGTAGGAAGTGGGATGTCAACCGATGGGACAGATTCAGCACCCAACAACTCCACCTGTGCCTCACTATAGCCACCACCATCATCAGTGTCCAATGAGGCACTGACATCAGATTGTGAGGGGGGGTCAGACTCCAACCCACATGGTTACCTGTGAGGAGTAAGACAACATACCTGCATTATTATGTCTGCTGATCCACACACACACACACATACGGGAGAGGAGCCACAACTGCATTATACATACCACATCTTATTTCTCATCCCATGCACAACAAACAAGCAAACTACAACATACACAGAGAAGACAGGCCCTTAATAGCATGCAGGGTAGCTATGTGCAGTTAATATTGCCAGTACTATACACCTGTGAGATAAGTGATATGTCAGTGTATGTGATGGACCTACACCTAAAACACATTGCACCGGTCTTAACAATACCATTGTCCCCGGTATAGCAGACTGCATAGACCTTCACTCAAATAAGTGAAAATATGTTACAGCTCCTGGAGATACACTACTTTGATTACCAGTTTATGCACTGCAGTGAACCCCTCCAAAATTTAGCATACAGGTATTGTACTCAGGCTAAGAATAACAGTTATGTCTACAGCAAACTGGCAGCCCTTAACATTCTTAGAGTATATATATGAGACAGTCCAAAACAGTTTCACACTCACCAGCTACAGGATGTTGGACTCCATCCACACCTGATGTACCTATGGAAATGTGAGGGAGAGGTATTGTCAGCTAACACAAATGTGGCACTGTTACAGGATAATATGTGTGTATATCAACATGTGCAGTAGGAACTGTGATACTGCCCACATTGCTGACACTCTGAGTATGTGTGCATAAGTGTGCATTACAAACAACCCCCCTCCCAAATACAGATTGACCTGACATCCATGTACTGGTATGCAGAGGCTGACACAATGACTGCTGCAGTATTACAACGATGAACACAGGAGGCTTACCTGGATGCTCCTCTGCTGTGGAAGCTGTGTCACCCACCTCCATGATGTATGGGGTGATGGATGATTGGGAGCTGTTGGTTGATCCCAGGTTTGCCAGGAACTCCTCTGTGGTTGAGAGTGGCTGTTCTATTGCAGGCCCTCCACCAGTGTCAGCATGCTCCCTGGCCACAGCAATGGCCCTTTGCCATGCAGCATTTATTATATCAGTCGCCGGGTGTCGGACCTGCTCGTAGCTTCTTTCCTGTAGCCCTACTTGGTTTACTGATGCAATAAGATCAGCATGTTGGTCACAATTCTGGCAATTCCTGGAAACCAGTATGTTGTGATGCAGTCTGAGGCCAGAAAGAGGGAGGGTGCCTCCATCTGTACATCGTTTCTGAAAGACAAGAAGAGGGGAACATGTCACAGGACCACATACATTGCTCTCCACTATGTACACACCCTGCACATCTAAACTGACTAGCACTATCCTCCCCTAACTCCCGCATCATATCCAGTCATCTATCAACATGGCATGTATGTGGCTATCAGCAACATAGTGGCAATACATATTGCAATTTCATCCTCATCTTGCTTTCTCTTTCTCCTGCTACTTGCTGCTTGTTCTCTAAAGTGTTCAACTGCATTTGTTCTGTTGCATTTATTACTGCTTGTTTATACCCTGTCTAAATTGTAAGTGCCATTCTAAGCCTTTTACTTTTGGTTTGAGCACTTGGGCTTTAGGTCCACCCCTTAGGTCTCCCTGGCCTTTCTCCCTCAGATTTTTACAAATATGGATGGACAATGTCCTACAGCTTCTCCTGGTAGTATGGGCATCCTGACACAGTGTAGCAACTGCCTCATGTACATGGACAAGCATCTACTACCTTCACCTAGGAACACAATTTGCGAGGGATGCAATTACATTAGGAATCTACAGTCCATGCTCTCTCTCTCTCTCTCTCTCTCTCTCTCTCTCTCAAGCCAGTATATCTGGCACCAAAAAGGTTGTCAACACAATCACTACACCTCAAACTCCACCCACACCTACACAACACACACCCACATATGCAGAGGTCCTCAACATAAAAATACCCAAACAAAGGAGACCTCCGAGGTAAAAACAAACGTGATCTCTACAGCCCTCCACACCACATACCATGCATAGTCCACACACCTGTGTTTCACAGCCACTAAGGCTTCACCATAAACCCAACATATTAGTCATAGGAGACTCCATTGTGAGACACACAGATGTGCCTCTCACCAGGCTGGATAAGGAGAAAGTCATGGTTAGTTGTCTATCAGGTGCCAGAATCTGCCATATCACATACGCACTGAAGTGTCTCAACAACAGGTACTGTTATGGGTCTATCATAGTCCATGTTGGTGTGAATGACTCAAGAAGTACCTCCCTGGACTATATGAAGAGAGTCATGATTGAGCATGCTGATTATGTGTTCCAGGCAAGTATGTCCCTAGCCTTAAGCAGCATTCTGCCATCACCCAGAATGATACCTCAGTACAAACAGGAAATGATTGACTTTAACAATTGGCTTAGTTTCTGGTGCCATTCCAGGGGGATCCAGTATCTGACAGCCTGAGAAGATATGATCGACAGACCATGATGCTTTGCCAGAGATGGCCTGCATTTGTCTCATCTGGGCTTCAGGCTTCTGGCAAAGGTTCTTGCATCCTCCATAGTGCATTTTTAGGAAGAGTGATGAGGTTAAAAACACCAGCATAAAAATGTTAACAAAACACAAATTAAAGGTCATACTTCTAAGTTCTAGAGGTCTAAACATTAAACTACACTCATTGCAAGCATTCTTAACCCTGGAAAATGCTGACATCTGTGCAGTCACAGAAACCTGTTTTAAAGATGCAGAGAGCACCCCAGCCTTATCTGGTTACTCATCCTATCATATATTCAGACCCCCAAACTGTGGGCAGTAAAGCCAAAGGAGGTGGAGTTTCAATATATATTAAAAACATACACACCTCCAGGCTGGTCAAACAGTATGACACACAGGAGTCACTCCAGGTGCAGTTAACCTTGACAAGACCCCTATTCAAATCATAGCTAGCTACCAGCCCACAAATCTGACTCGATGCCCATTCTGCCTATGTGGACCTGCTTGACATTATCTTGATTTAACCCTTTACCCTGATCCTGGATGACTTTAACTACCCCAGCATAGATTGGAAGAACTACTCATGCCAGAACACAAATGCCCAGAGATTCATCAGTTTTTGTCAATGCAGACACCTCGGAACAGCTAGTTGATACCCCCACAAGAGGTGAACATATCTTGCACTTGGTATTAAACAACATGAGTAACCACTGCAGCATCCCTACAGTATCACCCCCCCTTGTAAGATCCAACCATAAAGCTGTCACTTTCAAAGTCACCATCTCCCACAATACCTATCTAGTTAGGGTCAGGCATAAAAACTTCTCCAAAGTTTATTGCAGCCTCCTGAGGGATAGTATAAACAGCTTCACAGCCCCCTGCCCCACTGCAGGAACTGGCACCAATATCCAAAACTACACCATAGCACTATACAAGCATTTATATAGATGCATGGGATCAGAAATATCTGACAGGACTACATCGTTCTCTGCAAGGATAAGTGAACCTGTCTGGTGGACATCTGCAATAAATAAACTCTATAACAAGAGGAAAAAATTGGTGTCCAAGACTAAGAAGGAGCAGGTGTCCAGTTGGATGCAATATCTCCTTAGCCTAAACAAGCAAATAAGAGCATTACTGAAATCCTCCAAAGCAAACTTCGAGTCCAAATTGGTGACATCTACTACAGACAATCATAAGTCCTTCTTCACATATGTCCGCAACCTCAAAGGAAGCACTCAGATCTGTTCAGAAGTGGTGGTCAAGGGCACCACATATACAAATGCCGTAGGTATAGCAAACTTGCTGGTTGACAGATTCAGTGAAAACTTCACCCCTTTGGCCCCCATCAGTAGGTCAGGGCATTCCCCTCTACCTGCTCTCTTCCCCTTACACCTAGGGAACAGGTCATCACTGCTCTCTTAATGGCAAAAAATACAGCCTCCATGGGACATGATAACATCCCAGGCTGCATCCTACATGAACTCAGGCAACAACTTGCAGCACCATTGGGCACCCGATTAAACCAAAGCCTGAGTACTGTCTTTGTCTCAGGTGAGTGGAGGACAGCCACTGTCATCTCTTTGCACAAAGGTGGAGCAACTACCAATCCCAGAAATTATAGATCCATCCGCCTAACTAGTCTGATCTGCAAGGCCATGGAACATATTATCATGGACCTCATTAACAAGGATACTGGAAACCTCTAAACACTCGATCCCACAGAGTTTGGCTTTGCCAAGGGGAGATCATGTCTATTAAATTTGGTCGACTTCTTTAAGACAGTCAACAAAGCCATGGATGAGGGGAAGACAGTGCACACTGCCTACCTTGACCTGGCCAAAGCCTTCAACTCTATTCCCCTCTTGGCCATAATAGATACACTCTCTCAAAACTAGGCATCAATCCATATGTTACCAGATGGGTAGCAAACTGGTGCACTGATAGAACCCACCTAGTAAAAACAGGGGAAGCCACCTCAAGCAGTAGACCCGTAACAAGTGGCACTCCCCAAGGTTCCCACTTGGGGCCTCTGTTATTTGGGATATACTTTTCTGAGGTGCAAGGCAAAACCAGTAGGCTATGACTGACCAAGTTTGCAGATGACTGCATTCTGGGTGCTGTCACCAAATCGCCTAGTGATGTGGACATCCTCCAAGATGGTCTCACTCTCAGACAAATGACTAATGCCAGAAACATGGCCTCAAGCTGAATACCACAAAATGCATCATCATCCCTTTGGGGAGAGTGACGTCCCCACACATTATCACATTAAAAACAATCTGCAAGCATGCAATCAGTTGTGAGGGATTTGGGCACACAGGTTGATAGCAACCTGATGTTTAACCATTATATTGCTTCTGTTGTACGGAAAGCCTTCTACATGGCCCACCTCATAAGTAACGGGATCTCATTCAGGGATAAGGAGGTCATAACATCCCTGTATTTTTCCCTTAAAATGCCCATTATTGAGTACAATGCCCCTTTTGGCATGTACCTCGCAAAGCACATGCAGCAGGAGAATTCAAGGCCTCAAACATCTACCATACAGAGATAGGCTAAAAGCCCTATTCCTCTACTCAGTTTCATACAGACTTCTCAGAGGTGACCTCTGTCTGGCATACAAGGTAATCACAGACCCCGCCTTGATGGGATATCTGCAAGTCAAGCTCCACTTGAGTAACCCACAAGCATGCCTTCAACCTGGTCTGTGACATCAACAGGACTTGTTGGTCAGACAGTTTATGTCTCAGAGACTCCCCCATCTGTGGAGACTTCCTCTCAACATCAAGCAGAGTACCTCTTTACCCCTTTATAACTGCAACCTGAATAACTGGATGGGAAACAGAAAATAACCCTTGGGATTCCACCCGTGTCTATGTTGGACTGGGACATCTGGTGCTGACTTGTATAAACATGGGCTAAACACTTGGCTAGGCTTATAAGGGCCTTAAGGCCAGTAGCCTAGTAAGCTCCTATGATCCTGTGACCCTATGAATACCAATTTTGACCTTGTGTGCTTTGACGGAGTGTGTTGTTGTGTCTCCACTCCCATCAATGTCGTCTACTGTGGTATGTCCCCTATGGGCAATGTCCCAGTACCATGTCATACAGCCACCGTCCGACAAATAGGTGAGTGTTACTACAAGTATATGGGGACAGTCCAACAACATCCATGTGATGCAATGACAGACAGCACTGCAAATGTGCTGTAG
Source organism: Protopterus annectens (assembly GCF_019279795.1). Taxonomy (NCBI): domain Eukaryota; kingdom Metazoa; phylum Chordata; order Ceratodontiformes; family Protopteridae; genus Protopterus; species Protopterus annectens. The sequence continues at coordinate 614,446,746 of NC_056731.1, read as the reverse complement.
GGTATCTTCCCTGTAGGTGTCTGACTTCTGCAGTACACAGATGTTTGATGAATGTGTACATGTGCCTGATATTTATGGACCCTCTGCCAGAAAATGTGGATGTCTGGCAAATGGTTAGACAATACATAATGGTTGTTCTTAGACTGTAGGGAATCTGGCTGTCACACACCAGAACCCTCAGAAAACAGTTATGGTACAGTAATATCTGGTACTGTATTCATTCCCTTATTTTGTATGCTCAATATGTACACTCTGTCACTTTGATCAGGCCTGTGTCCACCCACTACTACTGGCTATGACCTGACGTCCTGCTGTAGAGGGTCACTAGGTATGCTAGCCATAGCTCTCAAGTGATGAGATACGGATGTTGGGTACACATTGACCAAGCAAGAGTGCATCAGGGACAGTCAGGGACACCTGTACAATGTTTGAACTATTCCTGTGTGACACTCACAGACTGAGAGGAGCTGAATGACAGCACATCATGTGATATGCCAGCTGTGTCCAGCATTAATTACTGTCACTATTGTCTAACACACAATCCAGTAGCATTTGTACAGGAGCTGACCATTGTAGGAGGAACTCAGAGTGCCAGAGCTGTGATCTATGTCACAGCATGCAGAGTTAAAAGGGAAGCCTGTAGGTGCTGGACAGTTGACTATCAGCAACATGTCATTCCAAAATATGTACTACAGGCCTACTGCTGTAATCCCTATTCCCCATAACTACATCCTCCCATCTGCATCCCATCACATGGGGACTTCTGTTACATACCTGGTAGAGTGCTGTACTCCTTTTTGTGCAGATATCCTGAAGAATAATGCTTGTGATATTGCAGTCTGTCTTGGTAAAGAAAGTCACAGACCTATTTACCATAGGCAGCTGCTTGCCTTTTGTAGGTAAAGCTCATGAACAAGTGATTGCCCGTGCACCAATCTGTGGCTCAGACTTGCTAACTGCATCCAGAACAGCTAAGTTGTACTTTCATTAGCCAATGGCGTGGTACACCAGTGCTATATTTAAGGCCTTCATGTAGGTCTTGGGCTCTTTCCTAATCTGTGAGATGGATATTATGGAGGTGTGGAGACTACAGCATTGCAGAGGATAGGTAGAAATACTGTCCACATTTGAGATGTATCTGGTATGTCCAAAAGACTTTCTGATTATTCGCAGTTTACTGTTAAACAATATGGGTTGAGGTCAGTAAGGGTGAAGACAGATGTGAGTGTCATATTTTTTATGCATCAGCATATGCATGCTGCTGCAGTAGCTGCTGGTCTATCAGCTGTGTATGTTTGTAGGGGAAGTGACACATGTCCCTGTTACTTGACCTTTGTCTCCCACCCGTTTATGTATGGGTATTATGTGATCCCTTGTTATAGGTGGTTGTGAGATATGGTAGGTCTGTATCAGGTAGCTGAACATACTGCTGCATATGTCGCAGGCTGCAGCTGCTGCATTTTCCCCAGGACAGTCATACTGGGGAGTGTGAACACATTGGAGGACAGCAAGCTGTTTGTACCAGGGAGGAAGCAGTGTCAGCTCTGTTGTTACAGCATAGCCAGGGTGAAGGTACCCATAATAGTCCAGGTGAGGCATGTGCTTAAGGTACATATGTTATGTAATAGTGCCATTCAGAGAGTGGTAGGCCACATTTAGGAAGCATATACATATTTGTGCAGTGTGTCCCAACCTACATGCCTTTGAAGTGCTCACATGGGTAGCAGTGAATGCAGTAGCAACTGGTTCTGCTTAAAACTGCAGGACTCAGTCATTGATTTGTTGTATTCACAAGCATATGCTTGAAGTGCAACAGACTGGAATCGAACCCAGGACTGTGAGTGGCAAAATGTACAGCATGTTATGAATTTAACAGACTGAGCTATTGAGTCAATCCTACAGCACATGTATTTGCAAGATATATGTGCATGCATACAGTCTGTTGCACAGGATTCACATAATGATGAGGCAATCCTGCAGCAGGTGTATTTGCAAGATATATGTGCATGCATACAGTCTGTTACACAGGATTTACATAAGCATGTGTGTTCAGATGGGTATGACATGGGACACTAAACTGTATGTCTTGATTTTGTAACCTCAAGCTGTACTGACCTGCCAGTACTTCAGCACACAGAATAGGTTTTGTGACAACTGTGGTAAAAGTAGGTGGCACAACTGTGGACATTATGCAAAAAACAGCCTGTGCAGTTGTCACCTATACCTAATGTCCTAGGCCTCATGTACATCCATCATTATTTATTTGGCCATGGACTGCTTTGGTGTCTGCATCACAGTCCCAAGTACACTGTCATTTTTCCCATTATATGTACGTGCAGTTTGTCATTGGCAATCAGGATATGTTTATGGAAAGAACAATGAGCAGGAACAAAAGAACCAGACTTTATTCAATCCCCAGCACTTCAGAAAAGCCTTCAAGGAGTACAAACTAGTAAAAAATCCACCTTCAGTGAAATACACTTAATTAAACAATTATTCAATTACATATTAAATGAATAACCTCCAATTACATTCTAGATTGAGGCCCAAAGGAGACAATGTATTGTATTTTAAAATAAAATACTTTCTTTATATAATAACTTCTTTTTATACAAATATTCAAAATAAAAAACAAGACCTTTTCTAAAATAGTGGCTTTTAAGCCCTCAGGATTCGAATTATGAAATTACATGAAATGTTTAACCACAGGACTGTCTTCTTTTTGTTTAATAATATTCCTGACATGTTCCTGGAGCCTTACTTTAAATTTCCTTTTACTTTCCCCTATGTATACAAGACCATGAGGACATTGTAAAGCATATACTATGCCCTTGGTCTCACAAGTGTACCTTTTATTAAGATAGTAAGCTTGGCCATTTATATGTGTAAACGTTCTAACTACATAATTACATATATTATAATGGCCACAAGAGTATGTAACCTTTATTTTTACATTGCTACCATTTCTAACACAAATGGGAAATGTAAAATAATTATACACCACAATGTCCTTCAAATTTTGATGTCCTCTAAAGGAAATACCTAAGTGGAGAGAAATTAACATTGCTAGATCCGCAGATTTTAATAGATATTTCCAATAATATTTTACCAAATTAGTCAAAATGGTGCTAAAGGCTCCATATGTTGAGACAAAATATATTTGTCTTCTATCATTATTTTTCTGACCTGCCATATAATATGGTTTACTAACAGACTCATGATTATCATTTTCAGAAGAATCAGCTTTAACCATCTCTATTGCCACCAGTATTGAATGGCTATTATAACCTCTAGATGTAAACATAGCATACATTGAGTCCAGTTCCCTATAAATATCACTGTCATTATTGTACAATCTTCTCAATCTTAAACACTCTCCATAAGGAAGAGATGCTATAGTAAGTATTGGATGGCAACTACTTCCCACTAGATACTGGTTGCTGTTTTCAAATTTTCTATGTACTGATGTTCGAAGGACATTATTTTCCTCCAAAATTACATTTAAGTCCAAAAATGTAATGTACCTACCTACCTACCTGTAGGCCATCAAAAAGAAGTTTAAATCTATTATTTTGCAGTTCCTTTACAAACGTATTAATTTCACACAAACCTCCTTTACAAATAAAACTAAGATTGTCAATAAATCTAAAATATTTAATATTTTCCTTAAAGAAGGTATTGTGATATAAAAATTCTAATTCATATAAACCCATCATCAAATTGGCATACATGGGGCCAAAATATGCCCCCATTGCTGTGCCCTGTATTTGCTTATAAACTTGATTATTGAACATAAAAATTGTTACTCAAGCAAAAATCTAATACTTCCATAATATAGTATGATTCAGGAATTTCACCTATGAAATATTTGACAGCTTCTAGTCCAAATTGCCTTTGAATACTTGTGTAAAGACTAACTATGTTTATGGAAAGACCTACTTTATTTTAGAGCTGAATGACCTAGTGGGCTAATATAGTATACTATAGTTGACAGGGTCTTGAGTTCAAGTCTTAGCAGTGGTGATTTTTTTTGCAGAGGTGCCTAACAGTGCCAGAAACACTGTGATTAAAGCAGTTTTAAGCAGTATTGAGTGGGTTTGCATGGTGCGCCGCCCCACTTATTTCCACTTAAACTCACACTAATTCCATAAAAAGAAAAGAAAAATGGGGTGATAGGAAAGTGGTGAAATGGGGGCAAGCAGGGGGAAAAACACTGTGAAAGGCAGGTAGGGATGTGCAGGACGAGTGTAGGAAAGGACCATAGCTCTCTATTTCTTGTACAGCAACAGTGAATTTGGCATTTGGAGGCTCACACCCCAGAGAGAGGGCTGAGGGCAACATAAGTGTGTTGATTAAATCATGTAATGATTGATTGTTTCCAGTGGACGTGGGTGCAAAGTGGAGAACTATGTATGGGGCAATATTTTTTGTGGGACAGATACCTTTTTTTTTTAAGCAGAGAGTGGAATGTTGGGGAAGGGATACAGGTGCATTTAGGGAGGTAAGTTTGGTAGGAGAAGTTGCATTTGTAAACAGACAAGACAGCATACAGGGGTGGTGTGTGACACAAACAGGGAGGGTGTTGTGGAATCAGAGAGTTTTGTGCCCCCAGATGGCAGCGCTGAGACTGAGCCTCCCACCCATGGGCAGTCAACACTGCTCCTTTACTGTCCCAAAGGTGGCTGTGCTGGGGGCTGGGTGCCGGGGCCACCTTGCCCCTCCAGGTTGGCCAGTCTGCCCTCAGTCTGGCACAGGCTATGATCTTCATAGCCATGGTACATGATCCTGTGCACCATCCCTGGTAGCTATTGCTGGGTGACAATTCCCTCTCCACACCTACTCCCAGGGGTGAGACAGGCCCCGTGCCCTGAGGCAGTTCTACCCATAGCTGGTGCAGGATCAGTGGAGGGGGCAGCACCAGATTGGGTCTCAGAAGTGCTGGGACCCGGTGCTACGGCCAGCTGAGGTAGGGTAGACAGATCAGCTGGAACCGGCCTACCCAGTCAAGCCATGGTGTTAAGGTATTTAAAAGTGTATACGTTAGTAAAGAACAGAATGTTTAGTTAATAATAACAGCATGCCAGAATGTTGCAAATAACCCAGTAACATCACAATTCATAGCATATGGAGCAGAACCATAAGTGAGATAACAGTCAGTATAGTAATAGCATGCCAGTAACAGTTACGGCATAAGGCCAACAACATAGGTAATTTAACAAGGTATGGTAGTATGCAACCATTGTAATACATAACAATAAGAAAACACAAGGCCCAATATAACAGTTTGAGAACAACATATGTTATTTATTTATTTATTTATATTTGTTGACAGGGAGTGTCCGACTGGACATAAGTCCATTTTCAGTGGAGGCCCGGGGAGAAAAGCTCTACAGTTAAAATAAAGAGACAGTAGTTACATTTGATTACATAACGATTAACAATTTACATAGCAATTACTTACAACATATTTACAGATGAAGAACATAGTACATCAGTAGACAACTAGAATCTTTATCTGTGAAGTACATAACAGACATTAACAAATGTTAAAATAAGAAATTCCTGCTGTATAAGTACTAGGCTTATGAGCATCTGAGCTTGCAATAATCAAGGTATTTAGTGGAGTGGAAAGAAAGGTAGTGGTTAGATGGGGTTGGTGATATTAGAGTGGGAGTTGCAAGGGCATAGCCAGCATGTTTTTAGGTGCGCTTTTAGTAAAGTTTTGAAGTGGGTGCATGATGGTACGGAGGTAATTGTGGGTGGGAGGGAGTTCCATAATTTGGCTATGGTGCAAGAGAATAGTGCTTCACCAGCAGAGTTATTGGCTTTAGTGATCTGCAAGTGATTTTTTTGCTGGATCTTAGTGGTCTGGTGGTGCGATAGGGTTGGAGTAGATTCTGGAGGGATGGGACATTTAGTGGATGGTTTACTAGTTTGTGGGCGAGTGAGGGTTGATACCATTGAAGGAGGTGAGAGAGTTCAAGCCAGCCCAGTTCAGCAAGTGAGAGGCAGTGGTGACTACAGTAGGATGCCCCTGTGGTGAATTAGGCAATTTTGTTGTAGCAGGTCTCTAGCTTGTTTAGATCGCATTGCCTTAGTTTGGTATATATTGGAGAGGCATAAGGTAGGGTGGAGATAAGGTGGGAATTTGCTACTGAAATCTTTGCTGCTTTGGTGAGAAGATGCTTATTTCTGTATAACGCTCCTAGTTTTTTGTGGACTTTTTTTATGGTCATGGATATGTGAATGTCCAATTTTAGTTTATTGTCTATTTCCACTCCTAGCAATTTGGTGTGTTCAGTTGGGTATATAGTGGTGTTGTCTTTTACTGTGATGTTAAAGTGAGAGTTGTTTTGAGTATGTTTGGTGGGTTGGAAGATGAGTAGTTTAGTTTTGTTAGGGTTGAGTATTAACTGGGCATCGGACAACCAAGTTTCAACAGAGGAAAAGGCTTCCTATGTGACTTTTTGCAGTTTGGGTAGGGACTGGGCTGAGCAGATGATGGTCGAGTCATCTGCGTATTGTATGAGTGTGCTATGTTTGGTGGCAGGGGCTAGATTATTTGTGAAAACAGAGAAGAGTAGGGGTTCAAGAATGGATCCTCGGGGAACCCCTATGGAGACAGGTAGTTGGGGAGATATGTTATTCTGCCATACAACGGATTGTTGGTGGCCAGACAGGTAACTCTGAAACCAGTTGGTAACTGATTGTGAGAAGGATAGGTTATTGAGGACAGAGATAAGTTGTTTGTGTGGGACCATGTCAAATGCTTTAGATAGGTCTAGGAAAGTAGCAGAGGAGAGATAGCCATTGTTTTTATGCTGAAGGATAGTGTTAGTAAAGGAGAGTAAGGCAGTGGTGGTGCTATGGTTTGGTCAGAAACCATGCTGAGTATTGGAAAGTAGGTTGTTAGTAAGGAGGTTTTCTGAGACCTGAGAGTGTATGCATCTCTCTAGTATTTTGGAAAGTGGAGAGAGAATAGCTATGGGGCGGTAATTGGTTAGTTCTGTGGAGGGTCCGCCTTTATGGAGGGGAATTATATGTGATACTTTCCACAGTGTGGGAACATAACTTTCTGACAGAGATCGGTTAATCAAGATGGATACTGGGTAGGCCAGAGCATCAGCTGCGATTTGTAGGTATTCACTTGGGAGGTTGTCTGCAGCTAATATGGTGGGTTTAAGTTTAGTTAAGAGTTTGTTTTATGTTGGAGGTAGGTACAGGAGAAAAAGAGAAGGCAGTGGGGAGATTAGTAGTTGAAGGTGTGGGTTGGAGGGGAGGGGGGTTGTGTTGTTTAGCTAGTGATAGTATGGTTTGTGTGAAGTGTGTGTTGAATGAGGTAGCAATATTTTCTGAGGAGTGAGGGATGGTAGGAGGAGGGTTACTGACTTTACCTGGGTGGAGGATGGAGTTTATGGAGGACCAGAATTGTTTGGGGCTGTGTTCGGAGGAGTCTAGGGCAGACTGGTAGTATTGGAATTTGTCCTGTTTTATTAGCTTTTTGACTCTATTGCGTAGTTCTAGGAATTTCTGTCTAGTTGAGGAGGTCTTGGTTTTGCACCAGTGCTCCCAGGCTTTATCCCTGTTTTTCATTTCTGACTTAGTGGTTTTCTGTAGCCATGGGGAGGGTTGTGCTTTGATTCTGGAAAGTCTTATGGGGGCATGGTAATTAAGGATGCTCAGGAGGGTAGTATTAAAAAATTCAACTGCGTCATCAAGACTGAGGTACTTTAGAGGATGCCAGTTACATTCTTTGAGGGATGAGATGAATGTGAGTGGGTTAAAGTTTATTTTTTTACGTATCTGACAGTAGACGACAGGTTTAGCTTGGTATAGGTATTTTTCAGTAGGAATGTTGGGGAGTGATCACTGAGGCTATCTGATAAGCAGCCTGTTATATATGACTGGGGGCTCTTACTGACTAGTATCCAATCCAGGGTAGTGTGCTTGCTGGAGTTTTTATTTATCCTGGTTGGCGACTGGACTAGATGGGTGAAGCCATGAAGGTTTACATGATTGGTTGGATGGTTGCCAGAACAGGATTGCCAGTCAATATTGAAATCACCTAAAATGATAGTTTCTTGGGGGAGATGATGGGTAGACCAGCTGAGGAGGTTTTCTAGTGGAGAGATGTTTTGGCCAGGTGGGAAGTAGCATCCAGTTATGTTGATGGTTTTGTTTTGGTTTATTTTGAGGTTGGTATATATTATTTCTTCATTGCCTATTTGTGGAGCTGATGATTTTAAGATCTGGATGTTTAGATGCTGTTTAAATATTATAGCTACACCGCCCCCTTTCTTGTTTAGCCGGTCTACTCTTAGTATGCCATAACCTGTAGGGAGTATTTGCTCACTGGTAATGTGAGGTTTTAGCCAGGTTTCTGTCAGGATGACTATATCTGGGGAGTACAAGTCTATGGTGGCATGGAGTTCATGGACTTTGTTGGATATACTTCTAATATTTAGGCTTAGTAGAAGGAAGTCATTTGGCTTTCTATTGTCTGTAATATGGGAGAATTTGTGGTTTCTAGTCTGATTATGAGGATTGGGGTTGGAGACGGTAGGGCCAGGGTTGGGGTGGATATCTCCACTTAGGGCTAGTTTTGATATGCATGAGGTTATTAGTTTTCTCAGTTTTTGAATGTGTTTGTTTATAAGGGAAACTTTATGATTGTGCTCTTTGGGTAATAGGTATGGTGGGACGGTTACTATGTTAAGTTGTAGGGATGCTTTATGTTTGAGTAATATAGTTGGTAGAATATGTGGGGGGTGCATAGGGATGGTTCTTGAGTTGGTGGGAGGGGAGCTGAGTGAGGGTGAGACAGGAGTGGTGGTGTGAGTAGTAGTACAGTGGTAATGGTTGAGTGCGGGAATGATAGAGCTTTGGTAGGATGTAAGATATGCAAGGAGAGTGCATGCAGTGAGCATAGGAAAGGTATGCTTGTACATGTTAGTTGAGGAGATGTGATAGTAGTGGGAAGATGGAGGAGGTAGTGCTGGGTTAGCGCTGTGGTTGGCTACTAGAAAGATGGGAGGGATTTGTGAGTGTAATAAAGGTGGGACCACTGGGGGCGGGAGGGAATAGGGGGCATGGTGGGGAGCGAAGCAGGTAGAGACCCTGTTAGTTGCTCTTATGAGGGGGCTGGAAACAATCAGGTAACAGAGTTAATTGATGAATGAACATATGACAGTGACAAGGGTGATTGTAGTTTTAAAAATGGTGCCTGCCACAGGTAATATTTATTAACTTTGGGATTGTCTTAAGGTAATAAACAGGGAAGGGGGAGGGGAGAACAAGGGTGTGAGCAGGCAGTTCTTTGTACTGCTGCTAATGAGCCAAAGCAAAGACAAGTTAGTGTTTGAGAAACAATCACAATTGACCAAGGACTGCTCTGAAACTGTAAGTCATTTCTTAACCATTTTCAGGTGGAAAAACAGGATAACCTTGTATCAGTAGGATACTGTGGTGTCAGTTTAAATTAACAAACACACAGTATTGATCAGATTATGGATACTATCTGCTAACAGAAGGGAATAAGAGAGAAAGTGGAAGATGAGTGTGTGTGTGTGTGTGTGTGTGTGTGTGTGTGTGTGTGTGTGTGTGTGTGTGTGTGTGTGTGTGTGTGTGTGTGTGTGTGTGCGTGTGTGTCTGTGGGCTGGGGGGGGGTTGCTTACAAGCCAAAGCAGAGTGCTCTCCAGGGGAAAATGAATATTGGCTCAAACAGGTAGACACATACTCAAAGTTAACTGTAGCTGTTTGCAGACAGTTCAGACCCGGACTGCGCTTTTCTTATAAGAATGATAAAGGTGGTACCGCAGTTTAATACGTAAGAGTGGTGTTCGGTCTAGAAAAGAAGAGTACAGAGAGGAGTAACACTTTGAGATGGTAAATATATGTTATAAAGATTACAAACAACAAACTGAGCAAATAGCTACTGTATGCAGGAAAAATGTCTTGAACCAACTATTAATGTATGCAGATACTGAGCCAAATGGAAAAAATCTGTTAGAAGAAACCTCAAGACAATTATGCAGTCACAGATAAAAATATAGCGAGCAGCACTCTGTCGAGGTTATCTAATGTGATTCTATTCAAAATTAACAGCACAATTATATAAAACCATACCCGATGTATAACAATAATAATTTATGATGCAGATAAGGGGTGGGGGAGAGTGAATGACAGTCTGTTACTACCTGTATAGTCTATACTGTTTGCAACAGTACTCCAATATACTCTACAGGTTTGCCCTTACTTTCTCTATACAAGTGCCCTTTAGCTTCTGTAGCATGTACATACCTCTCAAGCTATCCACATGGGGCAGTATGGGCCAAGCTGTAACACCTACAGGTACACACCTACAGGAGACTATTACATGTCAGGGGGACATATATGACTACCAAGATGTACTGTGTACTGATGTAGTGTGACTGTGCTATTGACATAAAATATGTCGATGATGGATCTGTGACTGAGGGATTAGGCAACAGTGATCACAGTCACTGACAGCGTGATTCCTGAGAGACATGTATCATGCACAGTACAGACAGTTTATGACTATCATGCCATCCTTGGCAGGTATGGGGTTAGACTATCAGCAGACATTTACAGACACACCGTGCATACTGCCATACCAAGAGTACTCATTTTATTTCTTTATTAATTTTTAGTAGTATTGTACTTGTTCCCTTTATTTTCTGATGTCTTATCACACTCCTGAGCAATGCTGTTAACAGTCTGTTACATGTGAACACAAATATTAACCCATAATAAGGGCTACTACCACACCCATTTACATGTCTATCCTGTGGGAGAACAGCTGTTAAAATTATATATATGATTCAATAATATTTAGTAGTGGTCATCACTGGATTCAAACCCTGGACTGTGTATTGTAAAATGTACATTACTCCTAATATTTATCAAACTGAGCCAGTGTTATGCAGTGATTGACTGCTATTTGCCAAGAGCTACTGAGCCAGTGTTATGTAGTGATTGACTGATATGTGCCCAGAGCTCACTTAGTAATGAAATATGACCTGGTAATAGAAGTAGAGTATTATACAAGACTACAATGACACTTGAACACACATGCATGAGATTCATGCATGACAGAGATAGTAGGTGAACTGTGCAATAATACATGGAATTCATATACAATAAACCCCTAGTGGGTACAAATATGTGTGATGTGTACAAAATGTATCAGAATGCTGGGTTGGCTACCTGACCCATATGCAGTTAGAGATGGTATATTTGCAATCAACAGCTATTACAGTTTCATACTTGCCTGTACCAGCATAACACATAGCAGGAATGCATATAACTGAAATGCAATGGTTAAGACAAGACAAACCTGAAACACACGATATTCCTTGGGCGTTCCTGTTAATTCTTCAGATCTTAGTGTAGAACACATATCATAATGCATTATATCTTGTATTATAGCTCCACATCTACAGTTTAGCAGAACACTCTTTATTAGCTAACATTCAGTCACATAGTGGTATTCTTTGTGATTTTACTTCACCGCAGACGTAATACTGGATCTCATGACCAGCAGCCCAAAATACACACATATTGCACAACACAGTTTTATTAGGAGTGACTTCCAGCAGTGATAGGTATATATTGCCAGTCTATATTGAAGTACAGTTCATATACTGCGAGTGTTGCAATAGAGCTGCAATTACACAATTAATGCAGTAGAAACTTTTATTGCCTTAACATTATTAATGCAGTAGAAACTTTATTCCTTAACATTATTAATTCAGTAGAAGCTTTATTGCCTTGACATTATCAGGTGCCATGCTTTCATCTTTATTGAACTGTATCTGGCATTACTCACTTATGTCAGTCCAGGTCTATGACCACAATCATTGCAGTACAATCACAACTGAATATACCTAATGGCAGTTATTAATTCTAACTCTTTGTTGCTTATATGCCTATAGATTGCAAGAAACATATGTACTCACCACACCCATGATGCAACCTGGTCAGGCGCCCTGCATGGGCCTCTAGGTTGCGAGCTCTCTCCTCATCAGCTGTAGGGAGAGAAACACAGCATTATGTATACCTGTCTATAACATATTCAGAGTAGGTTTTGGTAACACAATTGATAACAATACTTACAAACTCATGGGGCATTCCCATCCCTTGTATCTTGGACCCAGGTGGCCAAGAGATCCCCATTCCAATGCTTCAGGCCATCATAGTGATGACACACCTGCTCATCTTTGCGAGGGATACCAGCTGCACTTGTGAGATCATGTGCCAGCTGATCCCAGGCCTCTGACTTGTACTCTCATCCCTGGTATTGGCCCTGCAGCAGCCAGACATCATGGTATTTAATGAGGAGTCCAACCATGACCCTGGACTCCAGAATGCCCCAACGCTGCACCCGGAAGTGCACACCCTCTCCAACTCCTGCCATAGCTGCAGCCAAGTTCGAACTCCAACAGGTTATGGCTGTATTTCCACCTGTTGCACTTAAATAAGGCTGTTTTCTCACCCTTTACCACCATTGAGTCATTTTTAAAAAGGCGGTGCTTCGCTTAGCACCGCACAAACCTGCTGAGTTCAGCTGAGCAGAGCTTAAAGTGGCAATGTTGAGCAATGCTTAGTGGTGTGCAAACCAGCTTAACAGGGCTGAACAGTGCTTAAATGGGCATTGCTTAGCAGTGCTTCACACTGCTTAGCAATGTGCAAACCAGCCAAGCACTGCTAAAACATTCCTGGTTTAAGCAGTGCTTGGCAAGACTTAGCAGTGCTTAGCAGAGCTTATCTGGGTGCAGGAAAGCGGGATTTAAAAATATTTTTTTTATTCGGTATTGGAAACAAATGACTAATAACATGCCTTTCCATATGTACAGTATGTAATCAAGGGTTTGCAAATACTTCTCATACTGTGTATTTGCAACATACATGCTTAATAATCTGTCTGTGTAGTCATACAAAAGTCAATCATGGTTTAATAGTTTGTCTCGTAATTGTGTATTTGCAAAATATATTTAATAACTTGTTTGTCTAATCACATAATTTAATTGGAATTTAAAATAAGTCTCATAATGTGTATGTACAAAATAACCTGTCTGTGTATTCAAACCCTGCACCTACGGCTGTCACTCTAACCATTCAACTACATGGCTGTGTGAACTGCTCTTATACTTTTATATTTGTTTATAAATTTATTTAACATTTGTTGACTGGGATAGTCCGACTAGATATATGTCCATTTTCAGTGGAGGCCCGGGGAGAAAAGCTCCAGATAACACAGATAGAACATAACAGATATGAGTCAAACATATTTACAAAGCCCTCTAGTAGGCACTCACAATATACACAGTGTGTAATAGTATACAAAAACAACAGGTTGCAGCAAGGTATTATGAGCAAGAGATGCGTTCAATATTAATTTAAATAAGGCATTGAATAAGTAGTGATTAGTCAGGGTTAGTACAGGGACAAAGCCAGTGCTCTTTAGAATACTGTTTGAGGCCTTTTTTGAAGATCAGAAATATTCCATTTAAGGCCCAATTCAAACATTAACTTAAACACCATCTACTAAATACCTGGTCCTGTCCTTGTCTAGCTCCAAACTGATACCCTTATTCCCTCCTCCTCAAACTACTTTTTTTCTCATTATTTCCTCACTCTCCTCTACCTTCTCTCCACTTAGTTGTGTCATTGCTATTATAAATCAACTCCCACTTCCTGTAAACAATTTCTTCACCCAAATTATCCTTGTTTTTTTACTTTACTGACATACTTAGAAACTTTTAAAATCAGAATAAACTTACTTAATTTTCTCTATGTTGTTTAAAACTTTATGTTTTATAACTTCTGCAATTTATACTTTTTTCTCAACTGACTGTAATTGTAATCTGGAGCTTTACTCCTTGGGTCTCCACTGAAAATGGGCCTTGGCTCAGTTGGACCAACCCGGTTAACAAATGACAATAAATAAATAAATAAATAAATAAATAAATAAATAAACTGAAGAGACTTCAAGAAGGTTCAAGGGTAAGGTTAGATGGAAGTGAATTCCAAGTTTTACCAACAACGTTGGTAAACAAGGAATTGCTGGCTTATTTAATGGCTTTGTGGGTTTGGACCAACAGTTTATTGAATGATCATAGTTGCCCTGAATTACTATATGGCTTTATGATATTTTTGAGTGCCGGAGTATTTTCAGGGTGATACAGAATTTTGTGTGCTACTATAAGCTGATTAAACAGAAGTAGGCTAGGCAGGTCTATCCACCCGAGAAGACTGAGGATGTGTCCTATATGTTGAGCCTATGCCAAATCTGGCAATATGGTTGTGACAGTGAGAGAGCTTACTAAGTTCAGTTTTGCTCAAATTAGAGAGTATGGGGAAGGCATAAGGGCAGAGAGGAGGTGTGAGCGGGCGATTGCAGTCCTAGCTAATGGAGTTAGAAAAGGTTTGCTTCTATATAATGATCCATGCTTCTTATTAATGTTTTTTATAGTTTTATTGATATGCAGATCAAATTTGAGTTTATTGTCCACTATTATTCCTAAAAGCTTAATATGGTCATCTGGAGAGACAGAGGTACTGTTGTTGGATGTTATGTAGAAGGGAAATGGAGTGGATCTACTGGTGGGGATAAAGAGGAGCAGTTTAGTTTTGCTGGGATTTAACAACATACTGTGATTAGAGAGCCAATTTTCAACTGTGTTAAATGTGTTTTGTGTTAAGGTTTGCAGGTCTAAAGGGGAGGAGGCCGTACAGATCAGGGTCGAATCATCTTCATATTGAATGCAGGTTGCATCAGGGATGGCAGTATGAAGATTGTTGATGAAGATAAAAAAGAGTAGAGGAGCTAGAATAGAGCCCTGAGAGACAACAAGGAGGAGAGGTAGCAGGGTGGATAGTTTGCCCTGCCATAATACAGCCTGTTGTCTGCCATTGAGATAGGCTAGGAACCAGTGAATAGCATGGTTATCTAGGGAGATGGATTTTAGGGAATGGATGAGTAATTTATGGTTGACCATATCAAAGGCCTTCGACAGGTCTAGAAATAGGGCTGAAGATAGCCTGTTGTTGCTCCTAGTTTGAAATATGGTATTTGTAAAAGGAAGGAGGATGTAGGTGGTGCTATGGTGTGGCCTAAAGCAATGCTGAGAGTTGGCAAGCAGACCGTTCTGAATGTGATAAACCATAAGCTGCTTACAAATGCACTTCTCCATTAATTTGGTGAGTTTTGAGAGAATGGCAATGGGTCTGTAGTTGGACAGTTCTGTTAAACTTCTACCTTTGTGGAGTAGGATAACATGGGATATTTTCCAGATTGAGGGGGTAGTTCCATCAGTTAATGTTCTCTTGATTAGGATAGAGATGGGGCTTTGTGGAGTATGATAACATGGGATATTTTCCAGATTGAGGGGGTAGTTCCATCAGTTAATGTTCTCTTGATTAGGATAGAGATGGGAATGCTATGGTGTTGGCAGCTTTTTGTAGGTAGTCTGCAGGAAGGAGGTCAGCAAAAAGGGTGGTTGGTTTTAGTTTTTTGATAAGGGATCAGATAAAAGTGGTTGAGACAGGTTGGAAGTTAAAGGGGGTGTGAGAAGTGGGTGTGTTAGTGGTAGAGTTAGAATGGGTGGGAGTAAGTTGGTTAGTTAAGAACTGAATAGTTTCTCTGAAAAAGTCATTAAAGGCAGTGGCAACAGTTTCTGGGGATTTATGGGTGTAGTTTGATGGGGTTGGGGTAGTAGATTGTCCTGGATGAAGAAGTCAGTTAATACCCGCCCAAAACATTTTGGGATTGTTTTGGTGTTTAAATTGGAGGTTCTGGTAGTAGTTTATTTTGTTTAGCAAAATGAGTTTTTTGTATAATTTCTAAGTTGATGATATCTCACTTTGTCGAGGGGGGCTTTAGTTGTTCGCCATTTGGTCCAGGCTATATTTCTAAGTTTCATTTTTATCTTAGTTTTCTTTGTGAGCCATGGGGCAGTATTAGATTTAGTCTTTATAGTATGTGCAGGACCATGAGAGCCAAGGATGCTCAGGAATTTATTGTTAAAGAAAGTTACAGCTTCATCTAGTGGTAGATTTTTTAGGATTGACCAGTTGACCGATTTAAGTTAATTTAGGAAGTTAGTAGGATTGAAGTTTTTATTATTTCTGGTTGTTTTGTGTGTAGTCGTGTGGTGGGTTTCTGCCTTATGTTTAATAATATAAGTTAGTGAATGATCACTTAGGTCATCGGGGAGAGTCCCAGCTGTATGCAAGCTTGGGTGGCTATTGATAAGTACCCAATCTAAGAAACTTTCCCTGTTGGTGGGTTTACCAATCTGAGTGGGAGAGGTTATTGTTTGTGTGAACCCAAACAGATTTATATGGGTGACGGGATTCAGCTGAGCAGGTGCACCAGTCGATGTTAAAGTCACCAAGAACAATGGTTTCTTGGGGGTAGGTAGTGGATAACCATTGGAGGATATCTTCCAGAGTGCTTATTTCATTGCCTGGGGGAATGTAGACACAGATAATATTTATACTCTTATTATTGTTAATTTTCAGTTTGGTAATGAGGATTTCTGCGTTATTAAATGGGGGAGGTTGAATTGGATTTCCATTAACATTTAATGTATTTTTGTAAAGAACTGCTATCCCACCTCCCTTCTTAGCTGTTCAGGCTAATCGTTGTATGTTGTAGCCCGGAGGTAATACCTCATTATTGGCAAGAGGAGGTTTAAACCAGGTTTCTGTAAGACACATTATGTCTGGGGAATTAACTGCTAAGAGGGCATCCGGGTTGGAGATTTTATTATTTATCCTTCGAATGTTCAAGTGAAATGTCTGGAGTGCATTTGCAGGATTGTTAAGGGGTAGTTTATTAATGGAGTTGGTGGTGTTGACACTATTGTCACCAGGTGGAGCTGGGCCAGGGTTGGGATGGATATCCCCATCTGTAACGAGGTTATATTGAAATCTGATTATGAGCTTTAGAAACTTATGAATAAATCTTAGGTAGTGCTTGTCCCTTGGATTAGATTTTAAGGTTTTACTTGGGTGATGAGGTAAAGGGGATGAGGGTTTGGATGTGTGGGGGATAGTTAGGTGAGCTAACTTGTAAGAGATGTTTGGGGTGGTAGTTTGACATTTTGGGTAGTGGAATCCATGGTGGTACTGGTTTTCATAGGCAGTGAAGAGATAAAGGATGAGCATCAGGGGGAGTAGAGAAAATACTAATGTTTTTGTTTTTGCTAGAATAGCAAGGGGCCTGGTCATTATAGGGCACAGTTTTCAAACAGGATTTGTCAGGAAAGGAAGGAAGGAGAAAAGTTGGGTTGTAGAGAGGGAGGGCCACTTGGTGATGTGTGAGATGCTGGTTGGGAGAAAGAAGTAGGGGGAGTGGCTAGGATAGTATAAATTTAACAGTACTGGGGGCAGGTGGGTATAGGGGCAGAGCGGGGTGCAGAGCGAGCCCGAATGCAATGAGTGGAGCAGGGTTAAACAGGACCACAAGATAACCAGACTACAAGATTTATATAACAATTAAGTAAAACGTAAGTTTATAATGGGGATGTAAGTTATTTGCCTTACTACATTTTACAGATGGCTCCAAGAGGAATGGGTATTGATATAGCCTCCTATACGAATGGCTCGGGGGAGGGGGTTAGCAATTATCAGTGTGAGATTGGGTGATTAGAACTGGTTGCAGAGCAACCCCAGCAGGAGAGAGTCCAAAAAGAAAATAAAAAAAAAAACAATCAGGAGCCAGGAAATGTAAGTAAGGCAATACACTATGTTAGAGCTTTTCAGCTTACAAAAAACAAATGTTGCTAGCAAGCTCTTTAAGGATAAGTAGAGCTAAGGGAATTCGGACTGAACTAAAGGTTTGTTTTGGAATAGTTTTAACCTTAGACTCTGGAGCTCACCTGTTTGCATACAGAGGGAATAAGGAACTTGTACAATTAGTAGAGTATGTTCCTACCTAGTGGCTGACTTCATAAAAACAATTCAATGACATTCACCTAATAATTAATTCTTCTGGAAGGCTTGTGCATAAAAGTTGAGATTTCCCAGGGTTGATTTGAGCTTTTGCTGAAAATTTGCTTCAGAACCGAAGGTCGGTGGGGAGGGGGTGCGTGATCCCGAGGCTTGTGGATGGCCCAAGCAAAAGTGAGCACAGACCGCAGACTAAGGGAAGCTCCTGCAGGTTGGGACTATACTACATATACTACATTGCATATATCTCTACACTACAGTTAAGCATGGCTGAGCACTGTGGTCCCGCATGCAAACACCCTCAGCTATGCTTAAACTTGACCTTTGCTTTCATAATTAAATATATCTGGTTTCTATTTTTAGTTGTCTGGCACATGTCCATTGGTAAGCGCTGTGCCACACAAACACACACACAAAAAAATTAAAAAATGTAAACATAATTGAACTTTTTATTACATAGACATAACATTGGTATCCGGCACTTTGACAGTGGAGGAGGTGTGTTACTCATATCTGGACACAGTAACACACTCCCTACACTGATTCAATAACTGTGTTACACGGCTGTCCCTCAGTAGAGAACCTTCATTAGTATGCAAGGTGCACTGCCAAGGGCATTCTGCATACATGACCACGGTGCCTTCTGTGTAGGCCTTACATAATTCCTATACAGAATTTATTAAATCCCCATGTTAATGTAAAGAAATAAAGGTCTGGTTTTATTCATTTGATACAAATGACCTCACTGTTAGTAGGGAACTGACAGCCCTCTCAGACAGCATAGCGTGTATGATGTATTTTTCATAAATCACATATAGAGATTCAGTTCAGCATCAATAAAACATTTTTGGGGGTTAATACCTACATGAAAAAAATGGCCCATTTTACAAAATGGAAGCGTGTTAAGTATCCCAGCCTAATTTTGGGCAAACTTGTGTTTAGACGGGATGGTGTGCACTTGTCAAGACAATGGAATATAATTTTTGCAGCAGATATATTGCAATGTTTGAGTAACACAAGACAAAATATTTGTCAGATCTGAAATTTAGCAGTTCCCAGATAGCAACATTTTGCGTATCTCTGATTGTTCCTAATGCTAGTAGCATTAATATGTTTTTATTGGAAAATTTGCTACATTCCCACAAGGTTAATATTGTTATTGTTTGTGAAACATGCTTAAAGAACAATGACTGGAAACCAGCTCTGTCAGTGTATAAATGTTTTTATTATAAAAGATAGTCTAACAACAAATCAGATGGGGGTGTTATGACATGAATTAAAGAGTGTTATAAGACCTGTGATTATTACATGTGCAATGATAACTCCAATAATGTAGATTGTGCAACTGTGACAGTAAAGACAACTCTGCAACATATAACAATTGTTGGCGTGTGTAGACCACTAAAGCCAAGTGCAAATGACATAGAGGAATTCACACATTTCTTGCATGAAACACAGGAGATAAAAATAATAGTGGCTGGGGATTTAAATTTACAAGAAACAGACTATAATAATACATTAGTGAGGAAAGTATTTACAAAGTATATTCAGGAACAAGAATTGCTTCAGATTGCTAAAACGCCTACCAAGGAATGAAACACACTGGACATTGTTTGTGTTCATAAAGAAATGACTGTCAGAGTTCCAAGATGGCCGCAGAGCACCAAACACACACTTTCTGCTGCTCCTGTATCAACTAATTCTATCCGCTCAAAAAAAAACTGCATCTGGCATCAAATCAAAGAGGAAAGGAGTACTTCTTCTAAACTACACTTCACGGAAAAGACCTATAGCAACATTTTGGTCTAAAAAGTAAAATATTACCATTTTGTCTACAAGTGCTTACCTCTAGTGATTGGCTGAAGGCTGCAGCGCATGGTGACATACTCTTCTTTGAAGGACTGAGTTCTGAGTTCTAAACAAGAAAAGTTAAAAGAGAAATCTTTAAGTCACTTCTTCGTGGTCTAAACCTACACTATAATTCACTCAGTGATGACAAACCAACAAGAATCCATGGATGCTATAACTTCTAAAACCAAACTCTCTTCTCTAATGTCACCTGAAAAGGATGTAACAGCTAAGAGGCAGAGAATAAATAAATCAACACAGGATTCAAACAAAGGATCTGCTAAATCCAAAGGTGAGACTGTCCTTTCACTGGATGACCTTAAATCAGCATTACACCCCTTGCACGACGACTTCAAATTATTCTCAGACAAATTAAATTCATTTGGATCTAACCTCAACCAAATTGCAAACAGAACTAATCTTATTGACAATAAAACTGATGAGAATTCAAAGCAATTACAAGTCTTACAAACCAAGGTAAAACCAAATGACAAAACTATCAGTGACCTACAGCAAAAAATAATAGACTTAGAAGCAAGCAGTAGGAGAAACAACATTTTAATACGTGGCATTCCTGAAAAGTTTGACGAAGTCCAACTGCCAGTCATACTAACTGAGATTTTTGAACACATTACTGAAAATAAAATCTTCGCTAAAGAAATCATTATTGAAAGAGTTCATAGAGCATTATGAAGATCACAGGATGATGCTGTCCCTAGACAGATTTATGCAAGGCTTCTAAATGCTGCACATATTACCACACTCCTCTTGGCTGCAAAAAAGAAAAGCAACATTTCATGGAGAGGTCACAGAATTAGGATTTACCTCAGCCCATTAAGGCTCAGAGACAAGCTCTAGCCCCTTTTTGTGCTTTGTTAATCAAAAAAAAAATTACCCTTTCAGATGAAATACCCAGTCATCCTCTCCTTCAGCTATGGTGATCAGAAATTTTTAATATACTCTGCAGATGAAGCAAAAAAAGTTTTTATGCAAGCTTTTAAGGAACTACTGGCTTAACTAGCTATACTGTTAAGGCTAGTAAAATAATGTAACCAAGTTAATACAGTATATGGTTAAAAGTTATGAAATACTGTTAAGACTAATAAATGGTATAACCAAGATGAATACAGTTACAAAAACATATCTCTGCTGGCTTTCTAACACTGCTAACTGATTTTAACTTACCCTGACATCTTCCCAGCTTGTTTTTACTATCATCTGGATGTCCTGGTACTTTCTTTTCTTTTTGGCTCTTCATTGACTTGTTGGTCCATTTGCAGCAGTGCAGGACGCTTCCTGTGGCCTGTTGAGGCCTAGTTTTGAGCTCCACAAGGGTTTCCTAAGCTTCCAGGGCCATTTAAAAATTCCACAACCCAGAATGCGACAGAAACATTGTCTGATGACGTCACGAGGTTGGAGATCACAACAGAAGAAGCAATGCATTACTGGGAATGCTAATATCATGAATTAGATCATAGGGAAGGAGAAATTAATCTAAAACAACATTTTCAGGACATATCAGGATGGTGGTAATTAAAAGGACTATAAAGGACTCTGGTCAGGGTAATTTAGCAACCTAATCATATGTTTATAGTGTATTTAATATAGTTTAATTCTATACTGAAAGTGCAAGATATGGATGTTTTGTTCTTTCTCTCAATGAAGGTTGATCTACAGAACTATTGAGCTTGATATGATGTATGCTAGTGCTTGATTTAATTAGCTGACTTGCTAAACTGCTTTTTTTTTCTTTTTCTTTTTCTTACAGTTGTATAATTCAAATGGTCAGTGATGTTATGTGAGTTGTGTAGTTTACTGTGAACTGCCTTCAGAGAAAATCCAATTAACTGCCTAGGTTGTCAATTAATGCTCGTTTTTGTTTTTCTAATCCTATAGTTATGTAATTCTGTGTGTAATGCATATTTAGTAAATCTAGTTAGATAACTAGAGAGGTAAAAAGTGTATTTACACTTGTTCAGAGCTATTCTGTTTGTTGACGCATACATTTCACCTGTAATTTTTACTGTTATAATTACCCCCTTCGTTAACCTCCCTTTATAGCAGTATGCTCAGTTAGAGCTTATCTAAGTTGATTGTCCCATTTCCAGACAGGAAACAAAAACATATTATTAGGTTATTATGGTACCTACTGCTACGCCAGTTATAATAGAACCTGTATCACTATCTGCTGTAAGGGTTATTAATAGCTCTGGATATAAATTGAGTTGGTCTCAATTACTTAGTAGTTTTTATTGTTTATATTATTCCACCCTCACTTGCCTATTTACATGAAAAATTTTTAAGTCAATAATTTTAAAATGCTGTATATATTATGTTCTTACGGTGGTATTGTTTTGTTATCTCCTTTAACTCTTAACTTGAACATCACCTTGTCTTTAACCATCCATTCTATGTACATATGTTTTTCATATACCTTAACGTTTTTGGGAGTGGCATGATGGTGACGTTGTCCAATGTGTGTTGGCACTTGGACTAGTGATGTTAGTTTTTATGTCTCTCTGCTCTCTTCTTGTATTATTTTTCATAAGGAAAAGTGTTTAAAAACAGATGACTTGTATCTATTTCAAACTTATTCAAAATTGACTCAGGGAGACTGGTGGTTAGGCACGGGGTCTATGGTAAGGAGCATGAATGCCAGAATATAATTTACTACCACATTACATTTTCTGTTATATATAAAAAGTGTGTTTACTAATTGGACCATCCCTAGTAGGGCTTTTTTCTTGGTTTATCCTAGCATATATCTACGTTTTGAATCTAAGGTATGATGATTAGTGTGAATTCCTGGAATGTAAATGGCCTTCAAGAAATCAATAAAATGAAACTAGTTATGCACCTGATTTTTTAGGATAAATCCAATATTGTCTTTCTACAGGAGACCCATATGACAAATGTTCAATGGGATAATGGTAAAAAAAGAAATTGGATTAAACTTGTGATATCTGCAGGGAATAGTCTTGCATCAAAAAGCACTGTAATAATAATTAAAAAATCCTTTCCAGGTGAAGTACTAAATACTAAATTTAACTCGAATGGTAGATGGTGTTTATTTTCCTGCTCATACCCTCAGGTAAAATCCCCTTTACTTTTCTTAAAATTATATAGCCCATGTACAAACCAGCACTTGTTCATCTACGAAATACATAATCTACTACTTCAATTTCCTAATCATCTTTTTATTATTGGTGGTGACTGGAATGCACTCATGGACCCCTTGAATGATAGTTCAAATAAAAACAGGAAACGGCCCTCGCAAGTAACTGCATCTATTCATGATCTGATAAATAGCTTCAATTTAGTTGACCCTTTTTTAGTATTTGACCATGACAGAGAGCTAAATAAGTTCATGTTTTATTCGGCTTCACACAAAGTCTGGTCCAGAATTGATTATTTTTTTATCTCTGATATCTTTTCACACAAAATTATCAACTTTGCCATTGAGGCTAGATCTATATCTGACCACTCAAATGTCTCACTTTGTATTAATCCCACTCACCACCTGAACTAAGATGGTAGTAGTCCCACGTGGTCACTAAACAGTAACATTCTTAAAAAAGAAGATGTTCTGCAGGAAATTAATGATTATCTAAAACAACTCGATGCAGAATCTCATTTATCCACCATCCCTTTAGATATCCAATGGGCTGCGGCCAAAGCGGTCATCAGAGGAATACTCATACAAAAATCATCTTATTATAAAAAAAAGAAAAATTGTACATCAGTAACCTCAACAATGAGCAAAAGATGACTGATGCACAACTGCAAAAGGGTTTTTCTCCTGAACTGGAAAAGAAACTACATGAGATATAAAAAAAATCTATTCCTTTCACTTACAAAATCAATCCTTGGTAGAACTCAAACTCCTCCACAGATATTCGGAATGGGCCCAAACCCCCTCCAGAACACTAGCTAGACTCATAAACATCAAAGAGGGCCAAACTATATTAATGAAATAAATTACAAAGGGAAAAACTTATACAGAAATGAAGATATTGTTAATGCTTTTGTAAATATCTTTACTGAAATCTATAATCCCAAAAACCAGATCCCAAATGAAATGCACAAAAAATTCCTAAATGAGCTATCTGTTCCAAAACTGTCCTCCGCACAAAGCACCTTTCTAAACAGCTGCATAACACTGAATGAAATAATGTCAGCTATTAAAAAACTTAAACCAAATAAGGCACCAGGACCTGACAGTTTTACAGGCGAATTTTATAAAACTTTTAGCCATCACCTTTATAAAATTCTCCTTGCCATGTATAATTATGTCATCTCCAAAGGGATTACTGATAAGTATATGAACAATTCTAAAACTATATTCATCCCAAAACCGAACTCTGACAAATCCAACCTTCTCTGCTATAGGCCTATTGCCCTTATTAACATTGACATAAAAATCCTATCTATCATTTTTGCTAATAGAATCCAGAAAGTTATGACTACAGTCATTTCTTCTGAACAGTTGGGATTTATGAAGTAGAGGCAGCTTTGTGACAATACTCTTACCTTAAACACATTCATGCAGTTTCTAAAAAGTGATAACCACCAGCGTTATGCACTCATGCTAGATGCTACCAAACCTTTAGATAACATTGATCTAAACTTCCTTTACCTAACCATGAAATACTTTAACTTCCCCGATCTTATTATCAACACTATTAAGATGCTTTATAACAATGCCTCTACTTCCCTGTATATAAATAAAACTTTATCACGCCCTATTAAAATTACCAATGGTACTAGACAGGGCTGCCCACTCTCACCTTATCTTTTCAATTTATATCTCAAACCTTTCCTTCTCTGGGTTAAGCAAAAGACTTATCATCATATCCCAAAAGTCTTTAACACTGATATAAATTATTCTGTTTGCATATGACCTAACATCTATTTTGAGCTTCCCAACACTGATCTTCATAAAATCTGAAATTCTATTAATCTTTTCGCTAAGGCTGCTAATTATAAATTAAACCCTGCAAAATCATCTATTTTTCTATTAAATCCTGCAAATCATTTAGAATATTACTTCCCCCTGTCTGACATTTCTCTCAAGTATACACTCAAGTACCTAGGAATAAATTTCACACATCCTAACTAGATGGAAAAACATCAATATTTCTTTGCTATCAAAATCCGCTATCATTAAAATGAATATTTTACCTAGAATCCTTTCTTTATCTTAACTCCATCTTCTTAAATGTTCCAAAAAAATTTCTTCAGAAAACTGGAAACCACAATCTCAGAGTTTTTATGGTTCCCTAAATCAACCAGAATATCATACAGGAAACTAATTACCCCAAAGACCAAAGGCGGATTAAGTCTCCCGGACTTTGATTTAGATTACCACATAATGCTAGCCGTCTAATTCAAATAGCCTGCTATGATCCCTCTGCTGAATCTTGGTACCCAACCTGGATAAAAATCTGGTGTAACTATATATATTCATTAAAATTAAATCATCATGCTGTCCCTTTTCTTGCACCTGATGGTGACTACAAATTCAAGATCTTACCTACAATAAAGAACAAAATTCACATCTTTCAAACTCTGATGACCTCCTTAAATTTACACAATACTGTTCACATTCTCCAACCTATTCACCTAAACCCTAACTTAAAAATCAATAATAAAATGCTTGACCTATCAAACTTCCCTTTTATTAAGAAAGCCATAGTCTGGCACTTTTATAACTATAAAAATGTTGCTGAGGTCAAAGCCTTATTTGGTGCTCCTAACATATGTGACCCTATCTTAAGACAAATCAACTCACTTATAAAACAAAAATTCTCTAGCTATACAGTGAAGGAGCAAGACATTACAGTATCACAATCTATCATTAAATCACTTTCCCTATGGAACAAAATGATTTCAAATACCTATAAACTTGTGTCAGGCATTAAATATAATCATTCACTTCTATTTTCCAACTATTGGGATGGCATACAAGGTGAAATCTCTATGGAGTCTAAGTGCGAAGCAATCAATAATACCTTGAATCTAACCCCCTTCAAAAACCTAATTTACACTTAACTTATGATAAACAACAATTCCTACTATACCCCAGCAGTCTTACTAAAATTCGGATACAATAAAAACCTAACCTGTTTGTTCTGCTCCCTCCCACATGTAGATATACTTCATATCTTCTGGAGCTGTAAGAATATTTAAAAACTTTGGTGTTCTCTCAGAACTCAGTTGGAAAAAATGGGATATGAAAAAACTACATTTTTCTGGCAAACCATGATTTTAAATATAATTCCTAAATCTCTTAAGGGTATCCATCGCCACATCTGTGTTACAGCCTGCACCCTCCTCAAATATTTTATAGCCAAGATTTGGGTCAATCCCTCAACAATAACTTGGGAAAACTTTACATCAATGGCAATCAAATATATATCTGCACATAAGTTATGCAATAATAACAAAAAGAAAAAATAATATTTTCAAAATTACTGGTGTAGCCTTTTTGACCTAATCCAAACTAAATAATCTTCAAAAATGAGGGTCACTAACATCACATTCCAGGAAATCCTCCATCTATATCATATCTGGCCCTATAATCATTAGACATTGTTATCATCACACTGTAGCTTTAGATTTTACAAAGTATTTTGGTATATTATTTTGTTATCCTCTGGCATCCATGGTGTAAATATGTTGTAAATATGTTATAAATAGTTGTACAAGGTGTAAATAGTTTATATTGATGTACCCTCCTTACCGCTCTTCTTTCTTCTTAAGACAGTCATATACTCCTCCCTCCAAGCCATTATTCATTTGATAGTATAGACTTTGACTGTAATAGGCTATTGGGGTTCTGTACTGCTTATATTATTCTCTAAGATGTAAGTTCCCTGAAATGATAACTGCTGTTTTATATATATATATATATATATATATATATATATATATATATATATATATACACCCATACTTTTCTGCTTCCTGTAATGACTTACAGTTTTTCTTTTTATGTGTGAAAAGTTTGAAAAATTCAATAAAAATATATTTGAAAAAAAAAAGAAATGACTGTTACTTCATGTCAAGTTTTACCTCTGTTGGTGTGCAGTGATCATGAGGTTATAAAGGTTAAATTGCTGCTAGATAATTCTGCAGAACTGAAATCTAAACCATTGCACAGAAGGTTAATAATAGATTATATGTTAGCTAAATAGTCACTGTGTAAAACTAATACATTCATTAGACAACTGCAGAAGAAATGTGGCAATTTTTGAAAAAGAAAATGAATGCAAAAAATTAAAAAAATGATATTGCTGATTCAAAGATGTCTGCCGTTCTGTGAACACTGCTGAACTGCAGCTCTCCATTTAACCTGAGGAAATCAAAACCCTGAGAGGATACTACAAAGTGTTTAACATTAAAACTTTGATAAACTTACTCTAATTACACTTATTTATCCTGGATTGAGAAGAAAAAACAGAAAAAAGGATTATATTCCACTAGATTACAACAGATTAGCTAGCTCTGCAGAGAGGAATACACAAAGGAACTGTGTGCTTTTTATACTGCAACATTTTGTGTTAAAATAAGATGTCAAAAGAGGAAAAAACATGGATATAACCACGACTAAAACAAAACTATCGGAATTGCAATCACCAGAAAAAGATGTGACTTCTAAATGACAAAAAAATACTAAAGCACAGGAACAACAGAAACTAGGGACTAAAACTAAAGCTGATCAAGCTTTAAATATGGAGGATGTCAAAA
Organism: Protopterus annectens; assembly: GCF_019279795.1. Classification (NCBI taxonomy): domain Eukaryota; kingdom Metazoa; phylum Chordata; order Ceratodontiformes; family Protopteridae; genus Protopterus; species Protopterus annectens. Next base: position 614,419,173 of record NC_056731.1, on the reverse strand, counting down.
CTGCACTGCTGCCTATACAAGAAGCTTTAAAAGAGCTGACTTGTCAAATACAATCATTTGGAATTTCATGAACTCAGTTGCTGGAAAGAATGGATAAGACGGAAGCTCAAATTTCTGACACTAAGGATAAATTAGTTTTACTGGAAAAAAAATCTAATCTGCATAATGTGGATATACAGGCTATACAAAGCAAGCTTACAGACCTAGAAGCCAGATTCAGGAGAAACAATATTATTGTCAGAGGGATTCCTGAATCCATTCAGTATAATGAACTAATTCCATCCATACTACAAATATTTGCAGTGCTTTTAAATGATTCTGATAGTGTGAAACAAATCATCATGGAAAGAGCACACAGAGCTTTGAGAGAGGTACAAGCATCTAATTTTCCTAGACCTGTGTATGTTAAAATGCTTAATTATCAGGATGTTAACAGAATACTTATTACTGCAAAACAAAGTGGAGGCTATATTATGTGGAAAAACAATAAAATATCTCTGACACAGGATTTACCTATACAGATCAGACAGGCTAGACAATCTCTGTCTCCTTACTGCAAATTTCTTATTGACAAACAAATTAAGTTTCTGCAAAAGCGGTCCCCCGTAGCTAACATTTCATAGGACTTCCTGGTATGGAAAACCGAAGAGAACTGTTTTAAACACTTTCTTGCTTATTTAACATTAAATAACACTATTGTATGGTAATTTAAGCACATAGGAACATATTAGGTACTTCATTTATTAAGATTTAGTCAACATTTTGTAGTTATATTATTTAGAGAGGGTGCAGGGATTTAGTAATGTTTATTTAACCTGTTAGCATAGTCTTTAATGTTCTGTGTAATTTATATTATTTTATTTAGTTAGAAGTTTGCTTTATTATAAAACTAGTATAAGGTGAATGTATAACCAAGGATATTAGTAATTAGTTGTCTATTTGCTATAATATAGGGTTATATATTAGTATGTGTTTTTTTTTTTTTTTTTTTTTTTTATACATGTGGTTTATGTATAGAAATCTAATCTAACTATTAAAAGTGCATTATTTTTTTTACTTTATTCTTTTTACATATACTGTAGTGTTACATTTTCAATTTGATTTGTTTAAATATTAATTAACCAAAGAGATGTAGTTCATGGCAGTGTTTGTTAGGGAATGTTTAGTTTAGGCTTTGTCGTAGTGAAGTTAGGTTTTATATGTCTTAATTGTGAAACGTGTGAAATTTTACATTGTAGTGCTTCTATATCTGCTTTTTCTTTTTAACCCTTTGTCATTCTATATTATACAGGACCTATACATCTCCTGGTCCGGGGTTAGAGTGGGTATGCACTGGTTGAGGACGGGATATAAGGATTGCTTCCAGACTATGTATGGTTTTGAATTTACTGTTTTTTTTCTTCTATGATTTCTCTCCAAAACTTTCATTTTACAGTCAATCTTTGAAATGTGGGAATTAGATTCATGGAATGTTAAAGGGCTCCAGAACTTGAAGAAGAGAAAACTGTTGTTACATGTATTGTTGCAGGCTAAGGCGTGGTTTATATTACTCCAAGAAACGCATTTAATGAATGATCAATGGGGTGATGTTAAAAAAAAGAAATGGATTAGAGAAGTAATAGTATCTGAAGGTAAGTCAAATAGTGCTGGGGTAGCCATAATTATTAAAGATCAATACAAGAAAAAGATATTAGATTCTAATACAGATAAAAATGGACGGTGGTGCTATGTTATTCTTTCGTCTACCTTATTTGATAAACCTATTGTACTTCTAAATATCTATGCTCCCTGTAATGATCAACAACTATTTATAGCATCATTGTATTCAATTTTAACACAATTTGATAGATATTATGTAATTGTTAGAGGTGATTGGAATATCTACCAGAATCCAAAGTTGGATAGATCTTGTCCACAAAGAGCACTTAACAAGCATGCTGTACTAGCACTGAATGATCTTAAAGAAGACTTTCAATTATATGATCCATTTCACTATCTGAATAACAATAATAGCACAAGTAATTTTACCTTTTATTCCCCATGTCATAAAATGTGGTCCAGAATAGATTTCTTCCTGATTTCAAGAGTATTGATCAATCTAGAATCTACAGTTATTACACATGCCCGTTATCTATCAGACCATTCAAAAATTTTGTTGAGTTTTACTAAGGGGGTAAAGGATACTTTGAGACAAAGAGGTTATAATTGGTCTCTTAATCTAAATTTATTGAATAAGGAGGATATAATACTGGAAATTACAAAGTACCTGAAAGACTTATTGATTGGTTTAGGGAAACAACAATATGCCCCAGATATTGAATGGGCAACAGTTAAAGCTCAAATAAGAGGGGCACTTTTGCAAAAAGCATCTTATTATATAAAGGTATTAAACAAAGATATTCAAACTTTAGAAATAAAAATTAAATTACTTGATCAAGAACTGATTAAAGATTTTAATGAACAAACAGAGAAGGAACTGATCAAATGTCAAAAGGATCTCTTTTTACTTCAGAATAGTATATTAACATTCCAAGAGTACAAGTCGTTAGTGAGGTATGCCAGTCATGTTCAAACACCATCGAGAGCATTAGCTAGGATCATTAATCAATCGAAACCAACCGTGCAAATTTCGGAAATACAATTTAATAATAAAATATGTAAACAAACAAACCACCACACTAGCGCAAATAAATCCCAGTCCAGGTCAAAAGAAGACAGGTTTATTGTCCAAGAGCGTAAAACCACGTATAACACAAGACACACTAACGCTATTCAGCAGAAACGTTTTCGTCTTCAACTTTATCAAAGTATCTCTGATAAAGTTGAAGACGAAAACGTTTCTGCTGAATAGCGTTAGTGTGTCTTGTGTTATACGTGGTTTTATGCTCTTGGACAATAAACCTGTCTTCTTTTGACCCGGACTGGGATTTATTTGCGCTAGTGTGGTGGTTTGTTTGTTTACAAGTTATTTTTCCGCTACTTGTTGTTTTTTTATTAATAATAAAATATATTCTAAAACTGAGGATGTTCTTAATATCTTTGAGAAAATATATACTAATATTTATGATGGACAAAAGGATATGACCCCTAACAGAAATTATGAACAATTTCTACAGTCAATTAAGTTTCCAACAATAGGAGAGGACATTCAGAATGACTTGATTAAACCGATATCTGAAGAAGAAATAGTATATATAATTCGGCATATGAAATCACATAAATCACCAGGTCCTTATGGCTTGACAGTGGAGTTTTATAAAAAGTTTACAGATATTTTCGGTAAGATACTTTCAGTTGTGTTTAACTACATAATTAGGAATAAAATTAATGATCCTCATCTTAATGCCTCAAAAACTATTTTTATACATAAAGCCAATTCAGACCCTCAAAATCCGGATAATTATAGACCAATATCATTAATAAACGTATATATGAAAATTCTAACCTCTATTATAGCATATAGACTGAAAAGAATCATGCCTCATATCATTTCCAAAGAACAGGCTGGTTTTATGGCAGGTAGACAAACCAGTGATAATACACTTACATTACATACTATGTTAGAGCATGCTAAGCAAAATAATTTAAATATTTATGCCCTTATAATTGATGCCCAGAAAGCCTTTGATAGGGTTGATACAAATTTCTTGTTTGATCTTTTACCGTATTTTAATATATCACATGACTTTGTTCAAATGTTACAAATATTATATAGTAATCCCTATACTACATTGTATATTAATAAAAACTTCTCTAAAAGAATACAGATTAAGACTGGAACACGCCAGGGTTGCCCTTTGTCCCCTTTATTACTTAATATCTATCTTGAACCATTGTTTTTATATATTAAACAAAATGTTTATCATAATGTCCCAATAATTTATGGAACTAAAATATTAATGGCAGCTTTTGCTGACGATCTTAGCATTTATTGTGCATCTCCATTATCAGACACTGAAAAATTGCTGAAGGCTGTTGATGATTTCTCAAAAGTGTCTAATTATAAAATTAACTTGAAAAAAAACAATATCTTCCCCTTTAAAGACACCTAAACCCTTTTCGTTACTGCCCTTAGTGGGACAGGTATCATTTAAAGAAAGTATTAAATATTTAGGTATTAAGTTCTCTACAGATAATAAGGACTTTTACAATAATAATATAAACGCAATCTGGGAACAAATAATTTCTGATTTTGGGAGATGGAAAAATTTATGACTGCCAATATTAGCAAAAGTTTCAATTATCAAAATGAACATGTTACCACGATTACTGTATATTTTTAGGTCAGCCCATCTATTACTTTCGAAGATGTTTTTTAAACAGATTCATAAAGAATTGGCTAAATTCATTTGGGAACCAAAGAAAACCAGGATATCGTATGATAAATTAATGACCCCAAAAAATAGAGGGGGACTGGAATTACCTAATTTTGAAATGTATTATTTAATTGTAAACTCCAATAGAATTTTAAGAATTGCCAATTATGATATAAATAATACTAAATGGACACCACCTTGGGTAGTTTTGAATTATAAATATATTCTAAAGTTAAATATTAATCCTAAAGCAATACTTTTTTTGGGTAAGGATACGTTGAAACTATATGGGAATATTGAACACATCAAAACAAACATATTTTCTTTACATAACTTATTTCAATCATTAGATCTGGTTCAACATATGATGGTTTTTCAACCCTTTCATAAGAATCCGAATTTAAAATTGAATAATCAACTAATTGTTCTTAAAAAGTTTTCATTAATAGCCAATCTAACTTTGATTGATATATATAAACATCTTGACAGTTCGGCCAACCAAATAAGACAAGAACTTAATTTACCTAAAAATTATCTAGTTATTCTGAGACAAATTAGAGAACTCACTATAAGTTATTTAAAAAAATTTAAACTGGAAGAAGAGGCTGTAAATAGATGCTCTTTGTTGTGGCAAGCTCTCCAACAAGATATTAAATATATCACAACAGCAAATCAATTAATTAAAGAATTTAAATTTCATGATAAAATTTTGTTATCAAACTATTGAGAAGAGAAAATTTTACTGACAGATAGAAGTAATATGTTAAAAGCAATTGACTTGACCATCAAATCTACTTCTCTTCAAAAATTAATATATACCCAGTTGATGATTTGAAACAATGTATATTATACACGCCTTGCCCTGCATAAATTTAATCCTAAAAATTCCCCAACTTGTCCATATTGTAAAAATCAACCAGCTGATCTTCTTCATATGTTCTGGAGTTGTAAATATATTTTCAAACTTTGGAATTCCCTTAAGATTCAACTTCAGAAGGTGGGTTACCAAAGTACAACGTTATCATGGAAATTTATGATTCTGCATTTTCCCCCGAAAGAGATCCCTAAATCACAAATTATTATATATATTAATATTTTTTATTAATGAAGCTTTATATAGCTACAAATTGGTTAGACCCATCTAAAACTTCATGGCAAAACTTTAGAGTTCTAGCGACAAAACATATATTGGCTCATAAACTACTGTTAAACCCACATAATAAGAATGTTAACAATCCAAAAATTTGGGAACAGATTTTTAATATCATACTAGCATAGTATTTTCAACTTGGAAATAAATAATTATTTATGTGTGTGGGGAGAATTTCGTAATCAACTGTCTATTACTTGCATTTACTCTTATTTTTTTATATTTAAATGTGTTACATGGAAGCATTTTTGTAAATATTGTATATAGGGTGTGGTTATTAGTGATATTAGATAATGTTTTTTTGTTTTGTGAATATATGTTATTTTTGTTCTTCATTGTGTATGAAAATAATATAATAATAAAGATTTATTATGGAAAAAAAATATATTGCTATAAGAACAAGATACTTGATTAAGGTGAGAGGAAAGAATATAAGAAATGGAAAAGAGGGAGAGCTATAACCTGAAAACTGAAATTAAGAAGCTGGACAGACACAGTAAATACAGTGTGACACAAGATCAAGAAAAGTTTGAAGTAAATTTATATAAATATTTTGAATGTGATAGGAAAACATTTTGTAGGTGCATAAGATGTGGAAGGAGTAAAGACATACAAATTGATAAACTGTGTGCATATTTTAAAATGTATTGTTATATACAACAGATTATAAATATATTTACAAAATCTTATGCAAAGCAGCTTGGTTCCACAAAGGGGTGATAAATTGTCCTAAAAATATCCAGGTAACTTCAGGTACTGGAATTAAATTAGATTTTACTGAAAAAAGAACTACACAATCTGCACCAAACAAAGCACAGGGAGGAGACAGAATTAATAAGTATGATCTGAGAACACTTCAGCATGAACTTACATTTCCATTATATTTGCTATTTACTAGATCATTTAAGTATGGGGAGATTCTTCAAGATTGGAGACGTGTCTGAAATTCTCCAGGTGCAACTAATACTAGGTAAGACTGCAATCCAAATTGTAGCTTGCTACAGATCCCCCACCATGCCCCAAGATTCTCACTACACCTTTCTAATCATACTGTAAAATATTAATATACAACCAAACACCCTAATACTGGGTGATTTAAACTACCCTGCCATTAACTGGGAAAACTACTCGTGCACCGACACCTTTGCCCAACGGTTCTTGGAATTCATAAATTCCAATGCCCTGGATCAACTAATCCATAGTCCCACAAGGGGCTTCAACATCCTAGACCTGGTCATTACAAACATGGGAAATCGATGCTCCACACCTATGGTCACCCCCGCGTTGGTCAGGTCAGACCATAAGGTAATCACCCTTAACATCCACATCCCACCCCTACCCCCCAGTAAGGAAACCTTCATAAAAACTTCTCCAAGGCTAACTTCATGCTACTCAAGTCAGAAGTTCCTATCTCCCTTTTTTTCTTTTCTTTATTTGACATTAGCGCAGGTTTAAGCAGCTGTAAGTGGCCATAAGCTGGCATAAGCAAAGCTGAGCTCATGTACGCATTGCTTAGCTCCATGCAAACCCGCTTACAACTACCTTTAAAGTGCCTTAATCAGTCTGTCTCCAACAGCCTGTGTTTTGCCCAGCAACAAAATAACCAGCCTTTGCAAGCCTCAAACCCAAGACCCTGTACACTACAACCAAAGTGACATACTACTAAGCAATTTGAGATGCCAACAAATCTGATGTGTTCTCAAGCATATCATGCAGCATAGTTATTCAAAAGTAGGGGGAATTATTTATATTTGTAGATATATGAATGTATATATATATATATATATATATATATATATATATATATATATGGGTCTACCTGACATGGTCGACAGTTCACATGATCGACACTCATTTGGTCGACAGTTCATTTGGTTGACAAGCAGATTTTCCCCCTTCCCCAATGTTGGGCGACCCTGGAGTTGATATATATAGTTGGGGGGGGCACAGCCCCCCACATTGGGAGGTGTGGGGGGTGAAGCCCCCCACCTAAAATGCTTGTCGATCAAATGAACTGTCAACCAAATAAACTGTCGACCATATGAACTGTCGACCATGTCAGGTAGACCCATATATACATATATATATATATATATATATATATATATATATATATATATATACATATATTATATATATATGTCGACAAACACACACACACACACATATATATATATGTATATATATATATATATATATATATATATATATATATATATATATATATATTTCAAAATATATATTAGCTAAAAATATATATATATATGTATATACATTTATATACATAGATATATAAAAAAGTTTAAAACACACACACACACACACACACACACACACACATATATATATATATATATATATATATATATATATATATATATATATATATATATATATATATATATATATAAATGTGTATTCCATTTGCACATTGGATCTACACCCTGAACCTCTCACTGCAAAACATCTGACCAAAGACACTGTTAATGAGGGTAAAGGAGCCCACAATAAGTAGTTCTTGTAATTATTGATATCATTCCCTTCTCCACAGTTGAACAGATCTGCCTTGCAACACATTAACCAAAATTTGTAAGTCTCAAACCCAGGACCCTGCACAACATAGCCACAACAAGTTAACAGTAAGCCATTTCAGCTGCATGATGATCAAGATGATATCACTAACATATCATGCAGAACAGTTTGTTTACCATAGGGAATGTACAATGTGGAAGCAGTGAACATTCCAATGATACATATACACATACACACAGACACACACACACACACACACATATATATATATATATATATATATATATATATATATATATATATATATATATATATATATATATATATATATATATATATATATAAATAGATGTATATACACATACATACACATATAAATATATTACTACTTATAGATATGTGTAAGAAGAGTATATTTAGAGGGTGCGCAGCATATCAAACAGACAGTATTCCTACAGTTGCCATCTTTTAAAATGGACAGTGTTTGATTCTTTCATACAAAAGACAATTATTGTATGAAAAATATACCCACAGACAAGTCAAAGGACATGACACCACACACAAGTTTGCATACATAGAAATCTTTATTTGTGTACTGTTTCAGTTGTTTGAAATACATAATAACTGAGTATTGCAACTCTCAAGCAAAACATTTGATACAGTAATCTGAAAACATAACATATATTGCTGTTCAGGCTAAGGCCTTCAAGTAGTACAACCGTAAAAAAACAATTACCTTGAAGATAAGAAGCAATCAAAACTTATTAATTACAGATGTAGTTCAGCAGCCTCCAATTACACTGTACTCAACCCTTAGGGGGAAAAGAATTAAGTTGTCACAATGAAAATGTATTTGTTACATAACAATGCTTAACTTAAAACACCACTATCACACTGGGAAACAGAACTGTCTGTAAGACAGTAAGCTCTAGCCCACCACTGTCCCCATGGTGAAATGTATTAAAATGTACACCCATATACCTTCATGTGTCTTATTACTGATATCCCTCACATGTTGTAACAGCCTAGGTTAAAAACAATTCATACCCTCCCTCATAAAATGTCTTACAAGGGCATATAACAGTGTTTTATATACACTGACCTCTGGACTGTACAAGCTCACACACATTTTGTCCAGCTGTAGCCCTCATATATATGGACCCTACCCTACAATTTGTGTGAGAGTCCACAACATCACTGGAATGATAGCATGAATGCTAGCAATACATAATGATAGGCCACTACTTAACCTCTTACTGCATGACATCTGGACAAAGTCTGGTATATACATGGAGGACAGAGGCTGGAGCACAGTGCCATATTTGCAATATTGCTGTTATATACTGTGAAAGTTGCTGGTGTTATAGGATTGCTTGCAACATACCTTTACTCAGGAATATGAAGTCAGAAACACAAATGGATGTTGCCATGTACTGATAGCACACAACAGAGAGAATGGCAATGATATATCAGAGACAAGACCTGTGCGGTGAACAGACAAAACATAGCCAGTCCTCTGGCCATCATGTGGATAGGCCTACAGTTGAGAGCTATGCAGACAGACTGCATTCCATGCAAAACTAGCATGTACACATAAACCCTGTAAAACTAGTGGTATTCAATGCATATAACAGCAGTACTCACACTTTAGGTCTGAAACCTTATACAAATATGCAGTTGGCCTGTGTCTGCAAGTCCTGTTGTAAGGGGTATTGCTACCTGCTGTCTGTAACACTGCTGCCCCCACACAGGAAGGATGCCTTCCATACAGGAAAGGTAAAGGGACAACGCCCACATGATGTAGTAATTTATAGTAATGGGTTGCCATGACATTGGTAATTGGAAGTACTACACAGCTGGCTGCATGCAGTTAGCAAGTGGTGAACACCAATTGGTGCAGAGGTCATCACCTGATCATGAGCATCACCTACAAAATCCATGCTGCAACCTAGTCAAACCAGCTCAATACCTGTAGTGGAGAGAGAAAGAGAGAGATACTACAAACCAAAACAAAACAAAATTAAATAAAACAAAGGACACATAAAGTGTACATAGAAGAGAGGGCAATACTAAAACAGGTATGTGAAACATATATGCATGCAATTGAATGTAGTACTTGGTTTGTAATAATGGGATAGATGATGTGGAAAGATGTATATGTGCCATCAAGACTTGTTGCTGTAATGATGTCCTGCTGAACAACTGCTATGGACATAGCATCTGACCCTGTGGGCAGTGGGCCATACCTGTCAACTGTGCAGATCAACACTGAATGACAAGATGTAAGCCATCATAGTGTGTGTTCTGTACCTTAAGACATGTATATTAGTGGAGCAAATAGCTGAAGGTGGAAGTATTGAAGTCATGATATACACATGAGTTTCAGACCCCACCACCTTCAGGACAGTCATGTTAACGTGAAAATGATCATGCACAAACTTCATAGGTTTGTAATAGGCTTACCCACAGTATGTCCCTATATATACCCCCCTAATGTTAGGCTGTGTCCACGTCACACTTTCTGTTTTGTAACAAGGCAGAACAGTGCAGCTGTGGAGGAAGGAGATTTAGAGAGTGTGGACCTGATGTTTGAATGCTTATATATATATATATATATATATATATATATATATATATATATAATATACAGACACCGACACACACACACACACACACACACACATATATATATATATATATATATATATATATATATATATATATATATATATATATATATATATATATATATATATATGTGTATATATAAGCTGGTGTGAAATGGACAGTTGTGTCTGGTGTGAAATCCATGTTGGGAACACATTGCCCTTTGTTTGTGAAGGTGAGAGTGGGACGTTGGGGAAGGATAGTAAGTATATTTGGGGAAGTAGGTTTATTTATTTATTTATTTTACATTTGTTTACCGGGATAGTCCGACTGGATACATGTCCATTTTCAGCAGAGGCCCGAGGAGAAAAGCTCCACATAGACAAACTTACATAGATTACACAGAAGTTAGCAAACAATTATAAAAACAAAGTGATTATATACAATAGGTTAGTAGTGTTCCCTAGTAGGGACTCACAATTGTCATGGACAGACAATTAAAAGTAAGAGACATCAGATTGGAAGTAGAGCTTGATGATGTAGTTACAAGTTATGATAATTGCAGAATATGCTTTTAGTTTATAACTTAATCAGGGTTGGTACATGGGCATAGTCAATTCACTTTGAGATACTGTTTGAGGGTTTTTTTAAGAGATTTTTGGAGGATTGTAGGGTTATATAGTTTGGCAACAAATTCCAGGTTTGCCAATGAAGTTGGGAAACAGGGATTCACCAGCAGAATTATTAGCTTTGTGGGTTTGGACCAGTAGTTTATCGGCTGACTGTAGGGATCTTAGGTTGCTATATGGCTTAATAATATTTTTAAGTGAGGGTGTATCCTCAAGGTGGTACAAAATTTTGTGCTCTATTAAGAGTTGATTGAAATGAATTAAGCTGGGCAGTTCTAGCCACTCTAATTGTTTAAGGTTCTGGCAGTGGTTGGTTCTATAGGTGGAGCCAGTGGCAAATCTGGCAATATGATTGTAGCTATGGGACAGCTTACCTAGTTCGGATTTGTTGAGATTTGAGGGTACAAGTGAGGCATATAAAAAAGTAGAGAGTAGGTGTGATCGCGCAATTGCAGTCCTAGCCAGTGGGGTTAAAATGTCTTGTTTCTATACAGTGATCCAAACTTCTTATTGATAGTCTGTATGGTTTTGTTGACCTGTAGGTCAAATTTGAGATTATTGTCTATGATAACCCCTAGCAGTTTGGTGTGATTATCTGGGGAAATAGTGGAACCATTGTTAGATGTGACAGAGAATGAAAGTCTGGTGGATCTACTAGTATTATTTATTTATTTATTTATTTATTTATTTATTGCAGTTGGTTTACCAGGATAGTCCATTGGGCCACGAAGAACCCGTTTTCAATGGAGTCCTGGGGAGAAAAGCTTCAAAAAAGAATAAAATGTACATAACATTTGACAATAATTTCTAGGTACATTGTAGTAAAAGAACATAAGCAAAATATTAAAGTTTGTTACAATTAGATAGTAACAGCCTTGGTATATGCTATAGAATCAGCAAAACACAAACATAGAAGAAGATTTATAAGCCACTCTAATTGTTTAAGGTTCTGGCAGTGGTTGGTTCTATAGGTGGAGCCAGTGGTAGAGAAGAGTAGAAATTTAGTTGTACTGGGGTTCAGAAGTAGGCTTTGGTTGGTGAGCCAGTTCTTGATAGTGTTAAATGCATTTTGGGTTAAGATTTGCAAGTCGGATGGGGAGGTGGCTAAACAGATGAGAGTGGAATCATTTGCGTATTGAATGCAGGTGGCTTTAGGGATAGCAGTGAGGAGGTGGTTGATAAAAATAGAGAAGAGTAGTGGACCTAGTATGGACCCTTGATGGGACACCAAGTGTGAGAGGTAACTGGCTGGAGAGTTTGCCTTGCCATAGTACCACCTGCTGTCTACCAGTCAGGTAGGACTGAAATCATTGGATAGCAGGCTTGTTGAGGGAAATAAATTTTAGTGAAAGAATGAGGAGGTTCATGGTTGACCATGTCAAAGGCTTTTGATAGGTCAAGAAAGAGGGCAGATGTTAGCCTATTGTCATTCCTGTTTTGGTTTATGGCAGTAGTAAAGGAAAGGAGGGCTGAGGTGGTGCTGTGGTATGGCCTGAAACCATGCTGGGAGTTGGATAGTAAGTTATTCTGTGAATGGTATTGCTTTAGTTGCTTGTGTACACATTTCTCCATTATTTTGGCTAGTGGGGAAGGAATGGCAATGGGTCTATAGTTTGATATGTCTGAGGAGCTACCACCTTTATAGAGTGGGATGATGTGAGATATTTTCCAGAGGGAGGGGATAGCATTTTCGGATAAGGTTCTGCTGATGAAGATAGATATGGGATATTCAGTGGCATCTGCAGCTATTTGTAAGTATACTGCAGGGAGGAGTTCAGCAGCGAGGGTGGTAGGTTTTAGTTTTTATAGAAGTGTTTTGATAAAACTAGTGGATATTGGTTGAAAGCTAAATTCTGGGTGATTTTTAGGTAGATTAGGCATGTGGTTTAAGTTAGAGGGGGTTAGTTGATTTGCTAGGGATTGGATTGTTTCAGTGAAAAAGTTATTAAAGGCACTAGCTATGGTCTCTGGGGAACTATGGGTGTAGTTAGCCGTGGTTGGGTTGGTGGAGTGACCTAGGCAAAGTAGTTGATTTAAGCCTGCCAAGAACTTTTGAGGGTTGTTGTGGTGTTTTTGTAGGAGATTTTATTTTTTTATCCAGTAAAATAGATTTTTTTGTATCATTCCTGAGTTGACGATATTTTAGGTCAAGTGGGGCTTTGGTTGTTCTCCAGCTGCCCAGGCTCTGTTTCTTGTTTTGATTTTAGCTTTGGTATCTTTTGTGAGCCATGGTGTTGTTTTTTATCCAGTTTTTATTGTACGTGCTGGAGCATGGGAATCAAGGATATTTAGGAATTTAGTGTTAAAGTGATCTATGGCCTCCTCTAATGTTAGATTTTTTTTAGTTTTGACCAGTCAACTGCTTTTAATTCATTTTGGAATATAGCAGCATCAACGTTTTTCCTGTTTCTAAATGTTTTATACTTGGGCTGGTGATGGTTTCCTGCCTTATGTTTTATGATATAGATTAGACAATGGTCACTGAGGTCATCAGGGAGAGTACCAGCTGTGTACAGTTGGGGTTGGTTATTAACTAGGATCCAGTCTAGGATACTTTCATTGTTGGCTGGTTTGTCTATCCTAGTGGGAGAGGTTATGGTCTGTTTAAACCCAGATACGTTTATATGAGTGAGGAGAGGGGGTCGAAGGAGCAGGGGTGCCAGTCGGTATTAAAATCACCAAGAACTATGGTTTCTTGGGGATAGGTAGTGGATAACCAGTAAAGGAGATCTTCTAGGGTATTTAGGTTGTTGCCTGGTGGAATGTATGCACAGACAATGTTCAAATGTTTGTTTTGGTTAATTTGGTTAATTTTGTTTGGGTTGAAAGAAAGACAAGATGACATACAGGGGCGGTATATGGCACATGTGGTGGATAAACACCTTGGATAGGGAGGGGTGTTTGGAAAGTGGAAGCCCATGAGCCCCCAAATGGAAGCAGTGGGACCAAGGTCCCCACCCATGGGCAGTCACCACGGCACCTTCAAGGCCCTGCAGGTCGCTGAGCTGGGGGCTAAGAAGGAGGAGCATGCAGACCCTGTAATTCTGTATCAAGGGCCTCAAGGTGGTGTAGCAGATCCCCAATTCTCTGTGGAGCTCCCTATGCACCAGACCCTGGAGCTGACTTCAGGTGACAGGATCCTGCCTGTGTGTGCTCCCAGGGGGACGAGCACCATCCCCTGAGGTGGTTACACCTGAAGGTAGTGCAGGACCAGCAGATGATGAGGTCCCAGGGTGTGTCCCAGATGTGCTGTGACCTGGTGACATGGCCAGATGAGATGAGAAGGGTGGTTCTGCTGGGAACAGCCTTCCCAAACATGCTATTGTGTCACAGTTTTGGAACATATGTGGGTGATAATAGTCCACACAATCCAGGATTGCTTCTAACAGCATGCATAGATATCCCCAGGTAACACAAAACACCAGATTTGGAGCAGTCGCATAGCAAACAGAACACATGCATATATGGAACCACAGTGGCCCTTACAATGGCATGCAAGTGACATTGTTAGCAACAGGCCACCAATGATAGTGTTTCAACATGGAACATGACTTGAAACACATTTCAATATTTGTCGTACAATACGATATATGTCCCAACAGTAGGTCTGCTGTAAACATACCCATTGAGTTATATGTTCAGATTATTGTTCCAGATATGGTGGGGGGGAGACAGAAATGTCAATTAACAACTATTATATTCTTGCAGTATGAGGTCCTCAGACCTGTTTTTCCTCTTTTATGTCTTTCAGGTACCATGTCTAGAGATCGCCTACCAGTGTATTCCCCCCCGGAAAAGTATGTAATTATTAACTACCTGGTGCAGCACCACCAAATCCTCTTTGGCCATACAACCCATGATCTGCAGGAGAGGACTGCCCTGTGGAATGAGCTCATCCACAGGGTAAATGATGTCGGCCTGCATAACCGCAGTTATGAGCAGGTCCGACATCACTGCACTGACCTCCTCCACCACGCCTGTCAGCATGCTGCTGCAGTTTGGAGGGACCAGCTAGCCACAGGTGGGGCTCATGCCATCCAGCCCCCCGAATCATGCTGAGGAGCTCCTCACCAGCCTGTTGCTTATCCATCTGCATCTGTAAAGTTTCATCATGCATATGTGAGATAAAATATATACAGTCTGATGCTGCAGTGTAGTAATGAACAGATGTGCATAATCTGTAGTATTGTGGGTTTATACTGTTGATGTACTGAAATGCTGCTCACACCCTGTACCAATCCCACAAGTGTGGCTACTGACATCACATCTCTCACACAACTATGCAGGTCCCTCTGGTATACATCTGGGGCAGCAGCCTATAGCTAGTGATTATGGTGTGTTTTTTGTTCAGGTTTGCTAATACACTGGCCATGTTATGACCATGGTATTTGCCATGCACACATTTAACATGCCTACCCATAATGCATGCGGTACATGTTTACTTATTGTTTCTGTTAACTGCACTGCATCACAATAGTCACCATGGTGGCATATCTGAAGGGAATGTAGTGAGCCCTGCAATATAACTAACAACCTGTCATTACAAAATGTGTGCACAGAGATGAACATAATGGTGAGACAAATGGCCTACAATAGGAACATGTCTGAAACATTACCCTTATACAGTGGCTACAACAGTGTATATACCACTATTACAATGGCAACTGTTATAGATGTACACAACAGCATATCACAATACCACATTTCACAACCCTCACAACCTGTAATGTGATCTTAACATGAGGAATGAATGTGTAATATGGAATCCTATGTTAGCACAGCAAATATGGGAATACATGCCTTAACAAACACTGGAAGCATATGTGTGCACACAGTCCTAATAACATATCGTGCAAGTAGCTATTGAGGTACTGACAGCATTCCCTCTTCATGAGTATGCACCTTCCATCAAGTACAGGTCCTCAATGTCACACCAAGAAATGGTCTGCTGTCCAAGATGTATGTCCATGACATTTGCCTACTCACCTGCAACAGAGGCAGCCATGGCTTGCACACATCTTACAAACCATGGAATGGATTTCATATCCAACAGGTAGCACTCATGAGTGGGAGATGTTGCCTTACCTCACCATTGCATATACCATGACAAACAGTGCAGACAGTCATGTATGTGACGAGGAAGTATGGGACAACATTAATGTAGAAAATAAACAGATGGTCGTCCAAGACAGATGACGGCACATGTTGCAAACTGGTCATGGAGGCTGCCTAGAAACATGCTGCAAGACTGAGAGAGTTGCAGGAATGTCTAGCAAGTACTGGCTGTGCAGTACCTATGTTGACAATCGCCTGGACTCTGCATAAGTGTGGCCTATGGGTTAGGGTAATCAGATGGGAAAGATGTTCCACAGGAAACATCATCCATGGCTCTCTACAGGTAGCATATGCATAACATCAAAAGTCCACCAAAGGCATGTGTCGCAGTGTGTAATGGTGTACCAAGACCAAGTTCGAAACTTAAAGACAGTATTAATAAAGATACATGTGCTGCACAAGCAATACCTCACTCCACCTTAGGTCCACCATCCCCATCTGTACCTTGCTGGTGCCAGTGTACACCTGTATGTTTGCCGTTCATTAGCAGGGACTAGGCCAGTACACATGGTGTTCTGAATTTGGGACACTGCAAAATGATATTCATGTGTGGTCCATAGTTGTCATGCATCTGCAAAAAGGCTGAGGATGGGGAGGGGTATCCTCCTGTAACACAACAGTGAACTGAAGCAGACATACAAAGCTCACTAAGAATGACTGTATCTGCACACAGTCAGGGTCATGAATTGTGGCAGACATAACCCTGACTCCACAGCAATAGTGAAGGCTCTGTGTAACCTCAAAGGGCTGTGCACATGAGTTGACCATGCAATCTGGCAGAGTTGGGGGACATTTGTAGGGCAGAGTGACCAAATACTGGCAAGTGCAGATGGGCCAAGCTAGTATACCCCTTCCAGTAATAGTGATTGCTGTAGTACACTTAACAGTTGATGCAACAAACCATCATGTTAAGTGTGTGCACACTTATGCACCCACATATTGTATGCATCTCAATCATCATCTGCACAACTAACACATTTGTTTTGATTGCACAGGTCATATGTCACATATCAGGATTGTGTAATGTTAACATATGCAGTATTGTGGCCCCATGGCATATCAGGGAAGAGGGTGCCATGTCAATAAGCGTGTGTACACTCCTCATAGCCACAGTAAGCTTTGAAGGTTTTCAGTGTAATTATATGTTATTGCTCATACATGCACCACTGATGATGAGATCTGCAAATCAGACATCAGGCATTCACTACTGACATCTGTCCTCATATCACCCCAGGTATGTGTCGGACAAACACTTATGGGCTGTAAGCAGCAGAACAAACATAACTGACACTCTTATACACATTCAGCAATGGCGTGTACAACTGTGAGATATGGTGCACAGTACATGCCAGGGTACTGAACAGGTGCACAGCAATACTGTGTACATGGCTGCAGTGCATTCCAGGGGAAGGGGCATCACCTACTAAAACAACTCATGCATCACAGAGATAGATAATGTTGGTAACAGGGATTGACTATAGCTGCAGTGCATGCTGTCGAGTGCCATATGTCATGCATGTTGACGGTTGGGTAATGAGAGGTCTGTGTGTAATATCTTTGTGTAACCTCACCTGTAATTGTGTGTGTGTGTGTGTGTGTGTGTGTGTGTGTGTGTGTGCGTGTGTGTGTGTGTGTGTGTGTGTGTGTGTGTGTGTGTGTGTGTGTGTGTGTGTGTGTGTGTACAGTTAAGCAATGAGGTACAGGTCTTAAAGTGCATTTCTTGTTTTCCCCTCACAGCTGACAAGGTGGGTCAGGGTCCCTCCTGCAGGCAAACTGACGTTAGTGTCCATGCAGACTCTGACAATAATGATAGGTATGGTGAGGCACAGGCGGGGTTGTCAGGGGCTGAAGCTGTGCCATCGATTGACATCCCACTGTTATCCACCCCATCCCTGCACACAGTCACATTGCCTATACATATCCCATCACCAGTGGCCTTAAATGAGGGACAGTTGGTGGGTGGTGGCATGGGACAGGACAGTGTGGTGACTATGCAAAGTGTGTCGGGACACAGCAGCCATAGCCAGATGACCGGTGAAGTACCACCTAGGCAGATGTACAGGGGTGCTCATAGCAGGGCTGCTGGTCATCATGCCCCTGGCAGAAGTGCCACAGCAGGTGTCGCCAGATGCATGTTTCAGGCTCTCATAGAGGCACAGGCATGTATGGAACATTATTACCAGACAGGGTCTGAGGCTCCAGAGTGCTACTCATTCTGCTGTTATTGACAACATCCGTGATCTTGCAGGTGCCCAGTTATTTTGCTGATGTCCTGGATAGGCAGTTGGGTGTGATGGCGAGAATCCTTCACTGTGCAATGTCTGTGCATGAGCATATGGTGGGAGTAGTGTGACAGCCATGTGGATGTAGGTCAGCAACACCAACAGGTGGAGGTCGACATGGACTTGCACCAAGTCAGCGTCGCTCCTGTAGTGGTAGTACCAGCATCAGCACTGCAGGGGGGTTCTTTCCACACCACAACATAGCAGGCCACATGCACATGACCCTGGCCATTCCCAAGAAGGACCCAGATCCAGCGGACATTTGTCATCTTCAGGAGAGAGTACCATATCTAGCCTTGTACCTGGTAGTACCTGTGGAACCCCTGGCAGGCACAGTTCTTGTGTCTATGGCCAGAGATAATGAACTGCACACCCTGCCAGGTATGGTCTGCAGTTGTCAAACAAACCCCTGTAAAGGACAGCCACATGGCGGAACTGTGTGCATGCATACACACACACATCACCAACACAGCTAGGGCAATCCCATACCTACACACACCACATCTGCACAGCCCAATTAATAATGAAACCCCCCAAACACACACACATGATGTCAACCAAATGGCTCAGCCTAGGTCTCTGGCAAACCCACAACACAGCCTGTGCATATGATGATATCTGTGCCACATCCCTGTCATCCATAACATCGATGCAGGGACATGATAATATGGTTCTGATGCACAGGGTGACAGTATTAAGGTGTACCAGTGTAATACTGTGTAAGATGTTTTCAGCACTAAAGTTTAATGCTTACATGTCAGGATGTGTAGCTGCCCAGCCATGATGCATTATAGCTGATATTAACACTGACTGATTGTGGTCTCCATAGTGTATTCCATTTGTGTTGTATGTGTCTATGTGTCAGCAGGGTATTGGTCTGCTGTTGCTTCCTACAAGGGGTATGGCACTGTGCTGACACCTTGACTGTGCCATATCCTGAGTACAGCTGAACACAAGTCACATGGCTGATAGGTCTGAGGAGGGCATACAGGTGAGTGCATGGCGGCTGATGTCAGCAGCCCTTCTACAGTGGATAATGGTAAGTGTACTGGGTGGTACACACCACATGTTTGTGTATAACACATACACACAGAGGCTTTGGTGTTGATACAATACACTGAGAATACTGTACACATGGATGTATGTACTTTTGCAGGAAACCCATTTTAGCCTATGCAATTCCACCAAGACAGAATAGGCACAACATCACATCAGGAAATAATCAGTCTGCTAATTTAATGTCATTGATGATGATACTAGCAGAGTATATGTCCCCTTCCCTAATGTTGTGAAATCCATGATTTGGTTAACATAGATGTGCTGGTGTGGATGGCACATCCCTACCCTTTGGAGGGTGTGGGATGGTGTAGAACCGCGGATAGTGTGATTGACAGCTACTTAACCTGTTAACATGAACTGTACACTAATACAGCCAATTAAGTGGGGGGATACACACAACAATAACCCAAATGATGGTGGCTGTGTCCACTAGATCCACACCCAACTATATATACCAACCCCAGCATCACTGTACAGCTATACAGTAGGGAAGAGGGCATTTACACATCTACTACTAGTTTTGATGGAATGCATTTCCACAAGATGATACCTTTGAAATGTTAGCATTTGCCAGTGATTTTTCAGACAGATGACCTCCTGGGACATGTATAGTCTGCAAACTGAAGTAGATCCCTTCACATACACACACACTCTTACTTGGCAACACCGAGAGCAGAACCCCTACCTAGGTACTTATTGCTACTAATGTGTATGGCCTTAATTGCACATGCCACACAGCTTTTAGGATGAGGTGTGTCCCAGGTTGCTTTTTAAGTGAGGAACATCACTAGGCCTTGTACAGTATGATAATGGGGGATGTACTGGTTGTTTATAAGCAATACTTAGTGCGACATACTATCATATACACATTGACAAACACATAACAGTCAATGACACATCTAACAGACCTAGGTTTATCAGTGCTAACTACCTTGTCAGTGAGTCCATTCTGTTACAGATAATTTGCACACAGCACATGCATCATTGGGTTGGATATTTTAATCAGTTACCTGTATGGTTGATGGAGATAGTGGTCCCCATACAGTGGAACTTGGGACATGTACTGGAGGTACCATGGTGTAAAGACAGTATACCCAGCACCCACACCCCACATTGGATATTTTACTCACTGAAACCCATGATAATACTCTGACATACCCACAATCACACATTGACCAGGACTGCAATACAACCCCTTGTCTATCTAATCAGTGCTACTAGAGGGATATGCATCTATTGCACATGCCACAGGGATAGTAGGGTGATGGTTTGTCATGGCTCTCCTACAGTCAACAACATCGCTATCCCTTATACTTGTATGGCAAGGTGTATTGATTTAGGAGAAAGTGGCCTCAGAATGCTGTATCCTACAAAGATACACACTTGCACACATAGACACACTTGCCAGGACTCAGAGGGTAACCCATGCCTATTTACCCATTTGTACAACAGTGTTGTGCTGGTACTGCAAGCTCCAGGTAGCCCATAGGGTGAAGAGTGTAATGAGGTACATGTAATGCCCATTACAGCATCAGCAGCCATTTCTAACTATGGCAATGGGGAGTGTAGTGGGTAAGAAGGCCATCAGGGTATAAACAACTACAGGTTTATGAACACACAGACACTGTTATTCTCAGTAATGCACACTGACACATTTGTCAGTACTGGAGTCCATAGGTGCAGGTGTTCCTAGGTGTTTACCAGGATATTGTCCATGGAGAGATGAGAAGAGTAGGGGATGTGGGTACAGTGGTATCATGCCACTTGCCATTTGTCAGCAGGCCATTTATCAACTGATGCCACATGTGGGATGCTCAGGGTGAGAGTTAAATGCAACATCCAATAATCTGACTGCCTCTTGCAGAGGGCCAGTGAGGTGTTCCAATTGACATGTATGCAACATAAATTACATAACATATTCAGTGTCTGTCTTGAGGACCTGTACTCAAACATGTTCTGTTGACTGTGGTAGTGTAGTTGAGGTATTCATGGC